>NW_021833041.1:0-232587 GCF_006345805.1 Octopus sinensis
TTAAGCGAAATATAATACAATGATACAATCAAACTAATTTAAATAAATCTCGCTTTAGCGAAACGCTGAATAAAAGTTGGTTTTGAGATAAATAATAGCCCTATTTTAATCAAGATTAGATATAGATAAAATAATATGTAACCTAGCAGAGATTAGTTCAGTGCTTAGTGCGGCTTTCTTTAGCGATCTTTACATATTCAAACGTCGGCATAGCGATTTATATATGTAAATAGCGAATATCGTTAATCTATATTAGCATGACATATTTATATAATTAGGTATAATATTTGGGCACATAAAATGCCTGAAAACTGTATCCACTTTTCACTAAGAAAATTATATTTTGTTTGATATTTAAATATAACAATGCTTCTATTTAAGTGAAAATTTCATTGCGACCGCAGTAATAAATTATTAACCATTTTAATGAATGATAATTGAGCTGAATTTTATTTAGTTTTAAGAATATTTATTAATGAATTCATTATTTTTCTGCCCTTTAGATTTTAATATTGACTGGTGATATCAAAATGATTCATTCAAAAATAGTTTTATAAAGTAGACAAAATTTATTTTATCGACAATTTTCATATTTGAATTTTTAATTTAGTTTCATATTAAAACTGCTTAAAAAATTAAACCACGCCGGTTCCAATAAGGATAACTTGGTTAATTGCTTTATTAATTAAAGAGGCATCTAAAATCGCTTTTGTATTTTTACCACAGACTTTAAGATATTGTGAATTAATGTAAAGCTGTTATTTTCAGAATCTGAAAGTTTTAGTGACTTCAAAATTTGAATCATTGACTGACAATGGTAAAATGTCATTTCTAATAACATATTAAATATCTTATTTATTGTTATCCCCGGATCACCGGTTTATAAGGAAAAAAGAGAAAAGTCCTACCTAACTAAGGATCCCAGACCATGGCAATGGAGGTTTTTTCCGACGTGGACGAGAGTCCTGGATGGCTCTCCAGAAAGGACATGTTGATAACTCAAAACGGGAACGATTTTTGACGTAGTTAAACAGAGATTCCTATGGGGGACTCGCATGAATAAAGGCGCTGTCCTCATTATTTTTTGTTGCCTTTTGATAAGAACTGCCTCCAAGGTATTGGATAAGAGGTTCCAGCCAATTAATCATTTGGTGGCTTCATGAATTGTGGATAATTTCATTAGGGAGGAGCGGGAGATGCCCATCGATCTTAAATATCTAGTATGATTAAGTTTAGTTTTATGATGAATCATCAATTAACGTCATGAAATGCAACAAGACAGCTTCTTTTAAAATAGGTTTTCTAGAAATCAAATCGGTCTGTTAGGTTATCTACATGCCACTTTTTAGTGTTGAATTAAATTAATGAAAACTTTTTTTTAATTAATTCATATAAGTGGTTATAGGTACCATGCAGATTTAAATAATTTAATTACCAAAATAATTTTTTTGGAAAATACGTCATTATATTAAAAAAATCCAAATCAAGATATTAATTAATTAAACTTTTTCTGGTCGCTACATCCTCTATTCGCAAAGTGATTCAGATAGGCAAGCCCGCCTCTTTCCCTTCGAGGTACTGACAGGCAGGGGCGATGTTGAAGACATACTAATTTGGTGAATCCCCATGTCCAAGCACACTAATCAAACTGGACATCAGAAATGCATTCAACAGTATCAGACGGGACCGAGTTCTGTAGGTTTTTCTGAGTATTGTCCTTCATTATTTGATTTAAATTTCCAATCATACGGCCAACCAGTTTCCTTTATTTTCGGATCCGACACTATTCCATCTGTTACGGGAGTTCAACAGGGAGACCATTTGGGGCCACTTTTTTTTTGTCTTGGAATTTCTGAGGTGAACAAACTTGTATCTTCCTCTTTAAATCTCTGGTATTTCGATGACGCCACTCTTGGAGGCCCTCCGGACACCGTACTGCAAGATATAATACAAATGATTCCGGCTCTAGAAAAATTTTCCCTTAGTTTAAACATCTCTAAATGCGAAATTTCTAACTTTGGGTGTTCGCAATTTACCTTCGAAGACATTATCTGTTCTTTTCGTAATCTCATCCGGGGAGTGCAATCTACTCTCATTAACCAACTTTCTATCCTAGGAGCCTCGGTGGTTCCCAATTCCACTAATGTGGCCCTACGAAACAAGGAATTCTCTCTCAATTTACAAAATTGCTTTACAATCCAAAAGCTCACTTATTTGCTACGCTCTTCTCCGTGTTTCGCTTTTCCAGAGAGGCTTTCTGCCATTGACCACCTTATCCGTAGTTGCACTCAAAACATAAGCAATTCCTCTTTCGACGATATGGGCTGGAGATAGAAAACCCTCGCGGTAGGCTTCGGTGGTCTCGGCATCTATTTGTGTGCCGATTTAGCAGCACGCTTGTCATGGAAATTCTACGCTCTTTTTTTGAATTCTCCTTGGACAAAAATGTGGCTTACTTCAGCGAAGTCTGGAGGCAACAATATCTTGACTGTCTCAATGTGCTTGGGATCTAAAAGGAAGCAGACTTTCAATCTGCTACTCAAGTCATCCAACCAACATCGCCGCTCTTGCCTATTTTCGGAAGCATCCCCGGCTAGTGGAGCTTGGCTTTGCACATCCCGAACTCCTCATCTTGGATTGGAATCTCCCTACGCCTCGGGCTAAGGCAATGTGTCCCGCACGTGTGTTGTTGTGGCTGCTCTGTTGACTTTTTCGGTCTGTATCCATTATCGTG
Organism: Octopus sinensis; assembly: GCF_006345805.1. NCBI lineage: Eukaryota > Metazoa > Mollusca > Cephalopoda > Octopoda > Octopodidae > Octopus > Octopus sinensis. The sequence goes on from NW_021833041.1 coordinate 2,735, forward strand.
CAGGCGGAGTGCCGGACAATTTCTGAGGCATTCTGATATGAATGACGTCATACGGAAAGTTTGTCCTGACGGAATGACCCTTTTCCCTTTCGAGGGTGGGAAAGCATTCGTATTGGACACAACCTGCTGAGATACATTTTTTGTTCACACCTAACTTCGTGTGCTCAGGAGGTTAAATCCGCCGCTAAGAAGGCTCAAGATACAAAACTGACAAAATAATACGACACATTTATCAAACCAATTCTCCTATGCAACTGAGGGACCTGTGGCACAACAAAAGAGGAATTAGAGAGGCTCGACTCGTTTCACAGGAATCATCTAAGAACCACAACTAAAATGTCCTGGCCATCCAGTATCTCGTAGAGTGGACTGTACAATAACTGTGACTGTACGCCAATAAGTCGCGAGATGATTAGCTCTCGTTGGAAAATTTTTGGATACATTCTGAGGTTAGACCCGACATCCCCCCAAACATCGCAATGAAGGATTAATACCTTCCTCTAATGTAGGACACTTTCGTGGAGCACCGAGAACTACCCTCGCGATCGTTTTATAAAACGATCTGAAAACCGTGAAGAAAACATTGGCATCTGGTGACGATCTGAACTCTCTGAGGAACCTAGCTAAGAACAGGAGAGCTTGGAGCAATCTAATTAGTTCTCTAATATCTTCTGCTGCACATGTGGGATTATAAACATTTGGCTCTCGTGAAAATGCTAACAATGATAAAGTGACGCGCGGTAGCTCTCTGTACTTGGTTGCGCCTTTTGCACTTTCCCACATTTTCTCTACAGTCTGAGTATGTGCGTGTATTGTGGGACCAATAAAATTTCTCATAAAAGTAAGAATATTTAAACAAGTACTTATGATTCACTCTAATATGCGCGCAACCACGGGAATTTTTAAATCTTCTCTTGAATATCCTATATTATCAATAGAAATTAAATAATGTGAGCTTTCCAGGAATCAGTATGGATAACAAATCCAGGTGCGACATTTCTCTGAATCGCATCAGTAAGCGTTGCTCTTGACCTGTCATGTCCCATCTCCGAAAAGCATTCTTTAGTTCCACGGTACGCTCCCCTAAACACCCATTGTTGAGGAAGAATTCGACCTGAATTATTCTTTCTCTCGGAAAACAAGCTCTCATCTACTTCTACGACTTTCCCTATTTCATCTAGACATATACTATTTTCTTATTTAAAACCAATTATTGACTTAGGAGCATTGAAAAGGTATTCAGCACATACCTCTCTAAGTGACATAGCCTAGTTGACGATTGTCTATTCAGTCCAATTCAACTGATGTCGGCACCAAAGTATCGTGTGCTTTTCGAAACTCCATAGATTAGATAAAACGGATACTCAATGGTAGGGATACTCTGGAACCTCCCAACCACGTTCCTTGAATACTAAATGTGTAATGCATATACGCTTTTAGATAGAATAAAAAGTAACATGTTGCTAACCTAAGAGTACCATCTGCGGAGCTCTAATTTTTATTCAAAAATCGACTAACTTGATTTATGGTTTCGACGCATTGTTCAAGAGCTTTTGCAATATTGTCAGTTTTATACAAATTATTTACTTGCATAATCTCTTCAATCACTTTTCTTGCTTTATATAAATCAATTTGTTCACTATTAACGATAATAGAAAATCTATCAGCCTAGTAGAAAACCTTTACCCAGTACTTCTGCTGAATTCTCTGAGGATGATTCTTTTACTGATTGTGCTGGATCGTATCAAGGACAGCCAACAATTTTTTTCTCATGATCACAGCGGATTCAGAAAAGGACGTTTAATCGCTGACGTTCTTTGGGGTCACCGATAAATGTGAGCAACCCACCTTTGATTCTATCCACCGAGATTTGCTCATGAAGGTCCGCGGAGATTCTTAGACAAAGATGACACCAAAATAAAAAATGTGTTACTGACAAAAACAGATCTCACTGCTTTGAGACAACATCGTTCAGACCTTTCTTGAAAAATTTTGGAACCCTTCAAAGTGACTCTCTCGCCTTTGTTGTTTGTAATTTTTAGGGCTGCTTTTCAAGAGCTGAAAACCTATATGAGGGATCAATTACTGAAGTAACCTATGCTTATGACGTCGACTTTGTGTAGATTGAAAAATTCTCGTTCCTTGAACTATTGGAGATTGCATCGAGAAAACTCAGGAAATGGTTTCTAACCATAAACATCAACAAGAATGACGTTGTTGATGACGTTCAGATGCCAAACTTATGGAAACATGGAGACTGTCAAAGAAGCTTGGTTCACTGCTTTGAGACCAGGAGAACATCATGCGCAAAAAGACACTGGCAGGATATCTCCCATCAACGCCCATTGACTACCTATATTGGGATCCAGGATCCTTTCCGTCAGGCATCAGTTAGAAATGCGAGAATTACAATTCCTCAATGAGATCCTGAATAGCCCACATTCTCAACAACATCGTGTTCTTCTGTCAAGAAACAAAAGGAATATCATCGCCACTCTTGCGGACCAACTGAGACCACTCTTAAAAATACTTTTACCAAAAACGGATCAATTATTTCCAAACAGATACACAACTACATTTCCACTCAGGCTATCAGATCTTTCGAACACAATAAACACTAGACTCCGCACCTTCCCTTATCGATGAATCCGAACCATTGCTAAACAGGAAAATCCATGTACATCTATCAAGAATCCACACAGGGCACCATCCTCTCTTTCAAAGACCACATCTCTCAGTGCATCCAAATGACCTTTTCTGCCCTGGACTACCTCAATCTTCTTCCCATTACGGGTTCCTGGACCTGTGGGAGCGGCCGGTCTCTGCCGCTTGCTTTTTTACTTGCTGCTGGTTTCCTATAAGACAGCGAAACCGGGGATTAACTAACTAAAGACTGGCCGCTGTTGCTCTAAAAACGTCATAAAGAATTTGTTATGATATTTTTATGTGCACTCATCACAACGCTCTAGAATTTACAATGCTTTTGTTAAACCTGTCTTACTGTACAATTTATCTACATGGGACATTTCTGATACCGAATCAAAGAATCTTGATTCGTCTCACAAAAAGCTTGATGTCCTAAATGGTGTCCTACACTAGCCTAAGGAAATGAACAATTCGTCGCTCTACAGGTTCAGTAACTCGGTGTCAATAAGCGGGAACATCATAGACGGGGGGGGCTAATTGGCCACATCCAACTGCGCATGCCTACAGGCCCATTGAAGAATACTTTCTGTCAAATAGATAAAAATTTTGTGAACGACTCCACACGAATTTGCTGGTTGTTCTGCAACATGATCTGATATTGGTGGAAAAAACCCTAGACAACTATGATGATCTGGAAAAACTCTGAAACTGTTTAAAAACTGCGTAAGTTGGAGAACAATAGTTAAGAAGGTTGTATTGTGTGTGGCACGTGTGAGAATATGACTTTTTCTGTTTATGTTTCTCTTGGATGTACAATAATAATAAGTTTAAAATTACAAACAACGATTTCGTGAATCTTTCCGTTAATTTCTCATTTAAATGAAATTGAATAGATATTATGTGACATGGGCTGCGCGATACCTATGGGCCGCGTGATACCTGACGTGACCTTAAATGTGCGAATTAAGAAAGCAAAAAAAATATAGACTAGTTAAGAAAATTGAAAATTTTACTGTACTTAATGAAAGGTATCATACAAATTGTAAATGTATAGATTGTATCTTAAATGTGCGAATTCAGATCACAAGCTAGTGATTTGTCTAGACAATGAACCCGAAATGGAGATCGTTGCTAAAAGTTTGCATGACTTCTCGCATGGAGGAGTTAACAAAATTGAATATGAATGTCGACAACGATATTTCACAGTTAAAAATGAGATTATTCGAAAAGTCATTCGAAACTGTGAAATTGTAAATTTGTGCGACCCTTAAAAGTTTTAACTTTTTTAAATTCTAGATTGGAGATATAAATAACCATGTCTTTGCATCTTGCCCAAATGAAAGATTTCAGATAGATCTTATAGATCTGAAAAGTTTTTCTACTATAAATAAAAATTTTAAATGGATTTTAACGGTCATTGACGATATAGCAGGTTAGTTTTTTAAAATTTTATAGATTTGCATTTGCGAGGCCGCTCTACACTAAGTCCTCAATGAAGTTTGTGAAAACCTCAGATCATTATTTTTCTTAAATGGTCCGTGTCAATTTCTTCAGTCCGATAATGGGACTGAATTCAAGAATCGTGAAATGACCAATCTATGTGGAATTCAATATCAAACGAATTCACGGAAGGCCAAACAATCCGCTCACAAGGGATCTGCAGAAATTATCAGTATTTTATCAAACAATCGCGTTGAGGTAGTTTAAACATTTAAATTTAATAGATAAAAAATTCGATGAGCGAAATTTCGATTGTGCCAATGTCCAGACTTAAAAATAATTAACAAGTTATTATTCTTGAAGTTTAATATTAATTACAATATCGTTAAGTTCCAGCGGCGATTTTCGGTGTTAGTTGTTTTTGTTTACATTAATTAACCAAAAAAAAAAATTACAATATTGACATTAAATTAAGCTTCAAGGTCACGTCAGGTATCACGCGGCCCATAGGTGTCACGCAAACCATGTCACATATTATTTGAATGTTTGACCAAAAATTCTCTAAACAAATGATTATAAATTTTCTTAAAATTTTAATGATAATCATTAGGATTAAACATTTCTTATTAATAAAAAGCAGATTGCAAAGCATCGGTACATCAAAAAAGTTTCATATCGACTTTAAAAAAATTTCTAGCTTGAATTAATAATTTAATAATCTCAATGTGGGTGGATGTGAAGAAGGTATATGACTCGGGTCTCATTTCGCGTATCTGTAAACTTGAATTACACCTGAAGCTTTTTCTACTCAAGAACTATCTCTTTATTTCGAAACTTAATTTTCTCATGCGCTCTACGCTCTGCTTCCCAGAACAAGAATACTTATCTCGCCTGGATAATCTGGTTTCCAAAGCCCTTGGGCTACTGGTAAACATAAAATTCAAATCTGATGATATGCTGCGTGCTAATTTTCCCATCCGTTATGGGGGCATCGGTATTCGCTCTTGTCGTTACTTATCCTTTCCGTGTTACCTATCATCGTTGTCTGCTTCCACTAATTTTGTCAACTCTGTTCTTTTTCCCTTTTCTGAACAGTGCGGGTAGTTGGAATATGCGGCTGGTGTCAACGTGTGGGTTTCTCGGGGGCTTAAAGTCCCGGACATTCTGTCGGCTCAAAGGAACTGAGAGAAAATATATTGTTCGCATGTAATTGAAGATATCCGGTCACACGCCGACCAGTTTCAGTTGGCAAGCATTAATCGTGCCTTTCAACCACATTCGGGCGATTGGCTGAATGCGTTACCGATCTCGTCAACTGGTATGTTCATGGACAACGAATCAGTCCGCATCGGAATCTTTTTAGGCTTGGCATACAGATTTGCCAGCCGCACCATTGCAGATGTGGACAACTCATTGACAGAATAGGTTTACACCCTCTCTCTTGTCGCCTCAGTGCCGGCAAGATTTCCAGGCACGCCTCATTGAACGACGTTGTGAAGCGCGCGCTTAATGCCGCCGGATTTCCTTCAATGTTAGAACCGATAGGACTAGACCGTGGGGACGGAAAACGCCCTGATGGGTCGACTTTATTTCCGTTCAGGGAGGGAATGGCACTCGTGTGGGATGTTACCTGCGTAGACTCATTTTTCTCATCATCGTTGGTTGACTCCGCTTCTCGTCCTGGATCTGCATTTGCCTTTGCCGAATCTAGGAAAACTGCAAAATATCGCTCTTTGACCGATACCTGCTGCTTCATTCCTCTGGCATTTGATACCAGTGAGATAATTGGGCCCAAAGGGCTCAAACTCTTCTCAGAGATTGGTTTAATCATCTCGAGGAAGAGTCACGACAGTCGTGAAACGAGCTGGCTTTTTCAGCGGATATCGTTCGCGATATTACATGGAAATTGCCTTTCCATCGCGCTCGGCGACTCATCTAATTTAGTTAACATCTCTAATAATTTTGCATGTTAAAATAATATTTAGATATGAAATCTGATTGTTTATTTTTTAAGTAAATAAAAAAACATTAATTTTTTTAAAATTGAATTATGAATGATTAAAATAGTCAGTAATTGTACTTTCAATTTCCTTTTCCCTTAAATTTTGAGTTAATTTCATTTTAAATTAAATTATTAGATTTTCGGGAAATTTTTCGTACGTGTCATAATCAAGTTTATTTAGTATGTCAACTATTTTAATTTCCCCAGTTTCAATTTCGTTTGTTGATTGAATAATTGTTTGTTTTCCACAATTTGTGAAATAACATCTTCCAAATGATCATCCGTCAGTCTACATTTAAAATGCACCAAATCATTTTTTTCTTGATTTATTTTGGTCCAACAATTTATTATAGTTTTTTCGTCAAGCATTTTCCACGTATATCCTTTTGAAACAGTCCAACTACCCATTTGATGCTCTAAACGAGTTCAAACTGAGTCTTTCGGGGATTTTTATCGAAATATTTTTAACCATGGTCCCGAAACTGGAATTGAATCATCCCTTAGATCTTGGAAAGCTGAAAAGACTAGTTTGTCTAGTGTGTTTGTCTATCTCCGATAAATTGGACAAGTTTAAATCATTTTTTAATGATTGATCTGAAGGGTGCTGATTTTGCTCCAATTCGAGGTTCATAAATTTGTTAGGGAAAATGAAAAATAGCATTTATAACTGGGATGGGACAAAATGCGAGGGTGCCTAACAACTCCTCACAAAGTGTGGGTGGCTCAAAAACGGGGTCTGGGCTTGGGACGGGGTCAGACTTTATTGTTCACTCTCTAGACTCTATACCATTTTCAGTTCAAGTTTGACATTTTTTGCACCAATTTTGACAATGCGATATTCAAATTTGACAATGCAACATTTAATTTTGACATTTTTTGCATCAATTTTGACAATGCGATATTCAATTTTGACAGAGAGTATATTGTTTAATGCTCGGCGATCCAGTCTTTTCCTGACATTTAGTCAGAGAAAGTCGCTGGACTGCAGCTTCTCTGAGGTCTATAGAGCCAAAAAAGAAGAGAAAGAAATGAGGAGGTGGGTGGAGTGCCACCCCCTCCTCAATTTAAAGACTCAGGACTTAGTTAGGCAATTAATTAGTTAATTAGTTTCTTTTTATGAATAATGGTTAACTTATAAAGTCAAATCCACCAGAGAATAGAGATTGAATCCACAAAACACAATATTGTGGGCTACAATGAGGTTACCAGGAATATTATAATCGCTAGGGTGAACATCAGATGCATAAATCGTTTTTATAAGTGAAAAAAGGATGAGTATAAATTCCCCACAGACAAACAAAGGCAGATGCATCAACATAAAGTCTATTTCTTGTGTGATGACTTTCAGGCTTATATGCAAGCAACTTTTGAAAAGACTTTTGTGAAGATTTTGTCTTTGCATGAAAAGAATTCAGTGGCAATACATTTTGTTGAAGGTAATAAGAGCGAGGAAAATATGTTGAGCTCAATCCTTAATCACTCGGAAGACTCCAATATTAATTAGTCTATCTAATAAATTCTAAATAAGTCATGAGCTAATTTTAAACAAAAAACGTAAAAATGGTATTAAAGGTGTCAAAGTTTCTTCAAAGGAGAATTAATCATGGAAGCTTCCTTCAATAATAAATTATTTAAAAACCAACCGATTTGGATTTTAAAAACCCATCAATAAGAATTCTGTTAATTTCTTCACTTCCCATAGACTCGTTTTGTTGTTCAACCATATTCTTGTTTATTTTGATATATGAAAGAAGCTGATTCATATCTTCTTTGATCTCTTTGCTTTTCAAAGCATTCTCAAATTATAGGAAATTTACTAAACCTTAGGCTTTTGATCAAAAAATGAGTATTTCATGACCAGTGATGAATGGTAGTCATCGAGTTTCGAGATACATGCTTCAAAAGCTTTCTTATAATCCATTTTCATCTAAGAAATCAACAAATTAAAACAACCGTTGAAACCAGTGCCTGCTTTTCTTGCTTCTCTTGTGCTGACAACTGATCCCATAGCATCTTGGCATTCTGCATACCTTCAGATGCGTTTTCCGTAAAAAATAATCCAAAAGAGGAACTATAATATTTTATTATGTCTTTAGAATTAATTACACTGGAGGTTTATTAGGAACATTTAAATATTTGAAAATGATTTCCCTCTCTCTTTTGAGATGACGGATTAATATTTTCTTAAGTTTTGCGTCTGGATTTGAGGCCACATATTCCTCACATTCTCTCTATAATGTAAAAAATCAATTTATTACTTCGTATTGTTCCCTTAGTTGTTCATATTTTAGGACATAGTGAAACTGTTTTTTAATGGATAAGTTCTTAAATTTTTTAGCAAAGTATTTTTCTAAAGCATCCTTCGAAATCTATCATAATCAAATATTTCACAGACATTTGGGTTTTTCTTCAGATTCTTCTTGACTTTCTTTGAAATAAACAATTCCCAAGCACGTTTGGGAAGTTTCGGGGGCGAATTTTGTCTAATTTTAGATATTAATTATAAAACTCGTCGTCGCTTTCGTTTTTAGAATTATTATTCTTATATTCTTGCACTTGATCGATATATTTTTGCTATTATAGAATTAAAGTAACAAATACTTTTTGGTCTGAAGCTAGTGTATTGTAATGATGAGACATTAGTTTAGTCAAATCAATCATATCCATATCAGGATGCTCACTATGAAATCGGTCATAATTCTCTTTCGTGTACAAAATGTAAGAATTTAAAGCAGGCCCCTCATTCTATTTATGCTATATAGGAAAATTTACAATTCTGTTGACTACTTTCTTCAGGTTTGGACTGACTTCTGTCAAAAGACTTTCTAAGGTCCGGACTTTTCTTGTCTAAAAAAATAATAGGCAGTTATTAACTCTAGAAATTAGGAGTTCGACTTTTTGTCTACATTCGGCAGCAGAGTACCCATCAAAAGCAATTTCGTCCCAGTTTATTCTATTCATAGACTTTTTGTAGGAAGGAGGATAATTTTTAGGTAATTTAGATTTAACCCGATCAATTAGTATAGAATAGGTATTTAAGTTCCATTCTAAATAAAAAAATAATGATTAAATACAACCTGAATCATTTTCTTGTGCTTCTTTCTTAATGTTATTCTTAGACATAACAACAGCAGAAACAAATACTTCAAATTTTAGTTATATTAATTTTATAATATTTATTAAATATCCTTTCTTATTAGTAAATAGAAAAAAACAGAACTACAGAAATAAGACGAATGACCGCTTCTAACAAAAAATGCGGAGGGATCCGCCCAATTGCGGTCGGCTTTGTCTTCCGTCGGCTTGCAGCCAAGATCGCATGCAAGAAAATTATCCCCACCATCGCCGCAAAGCTTAGTCCAGTCCAGCTCGGGGTCGGCGTGCCTGGAGGATGTGAATCTGCTGTTCATGCTATCCGCACTTTCTCAGATGCGTGCAGGAAATCACAATGTCCAAACATTTTGATCAAACTTTACATCAGAAATGCATTCAACAGTATTCGACGGGACCGAGTTTTGGAGGCCTGCTCTGAGTATTGTCCTTCTTTATTTGGGCTAACTTTCTAATCATACGGCCAAACATCTTTTCTTATCTTTGATTCCGACACTATCTCGTCTGCTTCGAGAGTTTAACGGGGAGACCCTCTGGGGCCACTCCTTTTCTGTCTTGGAATCTCCGAGGTGACCAAGCTTCTATCTTTTCCATTTAACCTCTGGTATCTCGACGACGCCACTCTCGGTAGCCCTCCGGATACCGTTCTGCAGGACATAATTAAAATTATTCCGGCTCTGACGAAAGTCGGCCTCATTTTAAATTTCTCCAAATGTGAAATTTCCAACTTCGGGTGCTCGCAATCTATTTTTGAAGACGCTGTTTCCTCTTTCTGCGATCTTATCCGGGAGTTCAATCTACTCCCATTGACGAACTTTCTATCCTCGGAACCCCGGCAGCTGGGAATTCTATTGATGTGGCTCTACGCAAAAAAGAATTCATTCTCGAGGCAGTTTTTGAACGTATCAGACAGTTGGACTCACACAGCATTATTCCTCCTACGAAATTGCTTTTCAATCCAAAAGCTCCCTATTTGCTACGCTCTTCTCCGTGTTTTGCTTTTCCAGAGAGACTTTCCGCCATTGACCACCTTATCCGCACCTGTACTCAGAACATATGCAATTCCCCCTTCGACGATATGGGTTGGAGACAGGCAACCCTCCCGTTATCTTTTGGATGGCTCGGCATCCGCTCATGTTCCGACTTATCGTTCCCTGCTTTTCTCTCGTCCGTCTCCGCGAGCCACACACTTGTCATGGAAATTCTACTCTCCTTTTCTGAATTTTCCTTGGACACAAATGTGGCTCATTTCAGCGAAGTCTGGAGGGAACAAGGTCTTGACTTTTTAGAAAATCGAATGTCTCAACGAGCCTGGGATCGAATTAGATGCAAGCAAACTTTCAATCTGCTGCTCGAGTCGTCCAACCAGCACCGCTGCGCTTGCCTTTTTTCGGCAGCATCCCCGGCTAGTGGAGCTTGGCTTTGTGGATTCCCGAACGCCCCATCTGGCACTCTCCTTGACGATGAATCGGTAAGGATCGAGATTTCTCTGCGCTTCAGACTAAGGCAATGTGTCCCGCACACGTGCCGTTGTGGCTGCACTGTTGATCCTTTCGGTCTGCATTTTTTATCGTGCAGGAGGAGTGCCGGACGTTTTTCGAGGCACTCTGCTATTAACGACATCATACGGAGGGCCCTCGACTCGGCGGAATTTCCTTCGGCCCTCGAACCACCGGGTCTTGACCGCGGCAACGGGAAACGTCCTGACGGGATGACCCTTTTCCCTTTTGGAGGCGGCAAAGGCCTCGTATGGGATGCAACCTGCTGGGACACTTTTTCTGCTTCACATTTAACTTCGTGTGCTCTGGAGGCTAAATCTGCTGCTAAGAAGGCTGAAGATTTAAAGCTATAAAAATATTCTGCCCTTTCGGAGGAGTTTTCTGTGGTGCCGATAGCGGCGGAGACGTCGGGTGCTCTCGGTCCAAAGACTAAAAAGTTCCATCGCAAGCTCGGAGGCAAAATCTCTATGCGCACCCATGATCCCCGGGAGGCGAACTGGCTAATGCAACGGTTCTCGATTGCCATTATCCGGGGAAACAGTTTGGCAATCCGCCAGGCTACATATCTACCATAAACATAATACTAACTAAATATTGAATAAAGCTTTTATTAAACGAATGAATAAAAAAATTTTCAACTTCATTCAGCGTGGAAATTAAGGATGGGCCTGCAACGTCTCAGCAAGAACTCAATAATTTACACCTGGCTGCGTTATTTAAAAATTCTTTAATTCTTATTTTGTTTGTAAAAAACCGTAAATAGCCTTGACTCAAATGTAAACGACATGTTGACATATCGCCCATCTCGCTCAGGCCGGCCACACTTTTTTATAAAAAGAAAACAGAAAAAGAACATGTTACTAAGGAACTAACTAATCAAAACAAAGTCATGTGTCTCTTCTGCTCTATCTCTGTAGCTCCTCATGTTTAACAACAATATGTGTTACAATACAAATTAAATCAATTATTGAAAAAAATCAATTTATATTTTCATTACCAACTTAGTTATATCAGTCTTACTTCCGCTAAGATAGAAGCACGTATGTACCTGAGCTTCTACTTGTGGCAATCACGCAGTTTTCAAAATCAAGAGAGAACGTGAAATTTAATTATTTTTAATTATTTCCGAGATAGGTGATCCATTAGTTACTCTTCTCTTATAATTTATTTTTATTTTAGTGCGGCTGAATAAACGCTAGAAAGCTCGACATCCCATCCGTTCCAGAAAGAGAACATGTTACTAAGGAACTAACTAATCCAAACGAAGTCATGTGTCTCTTCTGGTTTATGGAAAAGAAATTTAAAAATTGACCTTTTGTCCACATATTAGGAAATTTATTTTGGTAAATCAATGTATGCCCAAAAATTTCTTTGATGTCTTTCGAAAGCTTGAATTGCTATGGTGTCAGATTGCAAATCGATTATGTCTTCTATCTTAATCTGAACTGTGGAAGTTTTATAATAAATAAATCAATAATTCATGGCGGGATAACTAATTTGAAGAGATCTACAGTAAACCAAAATAATAACAAACACTACATTTTTCCTAAAATTTCCAAGAAACGAATCAAAAAAATATCTAAATAGAATTTTAACAATATATAGACAATAACTAATATTTTTATTTTTGCGAAAAAATATATTTACCGCCTTTTTACGGCAAAAGTATAATCTGATCCAAAATAAAAAACGAACAAAATTTTTTATTTGTAAATGTTATTAAATATATGATTTTTTAAAAAATTATTAATATTTTGCACGCTATAATAACTTATTATGGCTAGACAATTGAGTTTTGAAGAAAAGGGAACAATTATCGGTATTTACAAATGCGGAAAGACGTATCGCGAAATACAACGTATAACTAAAAGATCACTTGATACCATATCGAAAACAATTCGAAAATATAAACAAAATATTCCATGCACAAGAAAATATGGTTCTGGTCGTCCCCGGCTCCTAAATGAAGAAGATTTTAAAAAAATCAATAAGGCAAGGATTGAAGATCCAAATTTTAATTGCGTAAAATATGCGAAGGCACTGAAAGAAGAAACTGGGAAAAATGTAACACCTGAAACAATCAGAAATACACTAAAACAAAAAGATTTCAAAGCATTTCCGCCTACTAAAAGACCACATCTTAGTAAAAAACACAAAGAACGAAGAATGGAAATCTGTCAAAGATGGAATATGCTACCATCTACTTATTGGAATCACGTTATATTCAGCGACGAATGCAAATTCAACTTAGTAAACAACGACGGACGAAGATTTGTATGGAGACAACAATCCGAAAAGTTTGTTTCACGTAATATTACTGAAACCGTAAAATTTGGAAAAGGAAGTGTGATGATATGGGGTGCATTTACGTCTGAATATTTTAGTAATCTGGTTTGGATAAAAAAATAATGAATGGATCCATTGTATGTTAACATTTTGGCGAACAATTTGTTGCCATTTCTGGAAAAAAATAGGATTATTGATCCAATTTTTCAACAGGACAAAGACCCAAAACACACATGTGTGCTTGCAAAAATATTCTTTGAGACTAATAATATCGAATTGCTACCTTGGCCAGCGCAAAGCCCGGATCTTAACCCCATTGAACACGTATGGAGCTATATGAAGGCAAAAATAAGGGGGAAATCGTATTCCAAAAAAGAGGAACTTTTTGAAGAATTACAAAAAATTTGGAATGAGATAGGAGTGGATTATGCAAAATCATTGGTAGGAACTATGAGTGAACGAATATTGTCTGTAATTGCGACACGTGGTGGGCATACTAAATTTTAATTTGTAAATAAAATTTTGTTCGTTTTTTATTTTTGTTCAGATTATACTTTTGCCGTAAAAAGGCGGTAAATATATTTTTTTGCAAAAATAAAATATTAGTTATTGTTTATATATTGTTAAAATTCTATTTAGATATTTTTTTGATTCGTTTCTTGGAAATTTTAGGAAAAATGTCGTGTTCGTTTTTTATTTTGGTTTACTGTATATATCTTGTTTTGAAATTGGTGCAGATATTCTTAAGATGATAAATATAAACTTGTAAATCTTCATCCTAAAGAATATTTTGTATGTTTGATGAATTTGGAAATTTCGATAGGTTATCACTGATAACTCATTACATTTATGTTAATACAATAAAGTTCAAGTTTTGCTTGAAATGACCTAAGAGCCTACTTGCAATAAATAATATCGATATTTTTTTCTTGCAATTGAATAAAATATGTCAACTTCTGCACTAATAAGTTTTTTAGTGAAAGCTTTATCGTCCATAAACAAAACTATTGAGTCCAAAAGAAAAACAAAATGATTTAAAGAATTTTCTTTTGAAAGCCATCCAACAGCTGTGTATAGAACTTTTTTTGTATAAATCAATTTAAATAAGACAACGAAAATCGTTAAGTCCCAGCGGCAAGGACGCAGTGTGCGTTGCAAATTAGGAAATTTATAGAACTAATGTTGTAAAATCTTAATCATTTTCTTTACATAATAATCGAAAAGACAATCCTGAAGCGAATGAGGCAGGTCTAAAATGCGCCAAATCATATATTTGTTTAACGATTGAAAGCTAACAGGAGCCAGTTAGCTAACGATATAAGTATCAAATTCTCATTCTGTCTTGTACTTTGAGCTAAATTTTTCAGAGAAACAAAACGTCTAAGGGTCTTCTTCAAAGAAAATAAGCATTTTTGTTAATTTCGAATGATACATTTAAAAATTATAATTAAATAATTTTATAGTCTTCGGGAGAACAGTTTCTCAATTCTCTCTACGGCTAGTATCTGATTGCCTTTTATTCCTTATTTAATATTTTTTTCCTTAAAAAATTTGTTGTGTTTTAAAAAATTTAAATAAAAATCTTCTTAAAATATATTCCGTCTGGTATTGTTTTGACTTTAATTTTCTATATAAGTATGGAGAATAAAGATTCGGAAAACGACACTTCTATATTTTCAGGTACACAAACAACGGAAGATTCTTACCCATTAATCAAAGAAGTAATTGATTGCATATTGAACAAAATAGGCCTATAGCCATGAATTGCAAATTTCTCAACTAGAAGAGAAGCTGGCTAACAATGCAAAGACTTTCTCAGAAGAAAACGATTTTTTGCAATCGAAAATAACTTTTTTGACGGAAAAACTTAATAACTCAGTAGATTACACAAAATAGTATTAAGACCACATAAGAATCAAGAAAATTCAAATCGAATACTTGAACTAGAATTGGCTGACCAGAAAGCTTCCGTCTGTAGTTTAACAAAGCAATTAAACTGCGTTAAACAAGAACTAAGCGATTCCTTACTTGAACGCGATGAGCTATTAAGACGCTTGGAATTGTCTGAAACCCAAATTGGTATTATTTTACCTTAATTAACGTTTCTAGCCAATTTAAATAAAGAATTAAGCATTGAAACTCAAAAGGCCCACAAAATGAAGAACGTTGTTGTTAAAAAAACTAAAGAGGTCATTGATGCAAGACAACAGGTTATATATTACTTTTTTGTTCTTTTTTGTATATATAATTTGTGATTTTTTTTAATATTTTTAGAATTCAGAGAGTAACCTTGCAATATCGAAACTGACTGAAAATTTGCAAAACTTGAAAGCACAGCTTGAAGAGACTAAAATAGAATTAAGTGTCAGTCTAAGCGAAGGCGCCAAACGAACTGAAATTTTAAATTCAGAGAAAGAAGAAGCATTGCGATCTTTGGACAATGTTCAGAAACTATATTCAACCACTTTGGCTGACTTACATCATCAACAAGAAATATCTCAGTCTCTCCAAAGTGAATATGAAGAATACAAAGTTACTTATATTCTTGCGCTGAATATAACAGACACGTTCAAGTCTGATCCTAGAACAGCAACTGGAAGCAATTGTTAAAGAACGGAAGATGACTGAGGAGAGTAAAAAAATGTAATTTTTTAGTATAATGTGGTTTAAAGAAAATCGTTGGAATCTGTTATTGATGATTTGAATAGTACTATTGAATGTTTAAAGTAAAAAAAATTATTTTTTGTTTAGATTAAATTTAAAAGCAGCAAAAAACTCTTATGCAGCACTGGGTAGACGATTCATTCTTATTAGACAGCAAATTTCAAAAATTCTATTATTTCCAAATTCCTCATTGCTCTCTGAAAAGTTCTATTAATTAAATGCATTCTTTTTAAAGATTATGCGACATGACAACAAGACTGGCAAGTATTTGTACCAAGATAAATTGTCTGAACTATACTAGTCAATCGAACAGGAATGTATTAGTTTCCAAGCATTTGGTTCAATGTTTTTTTAATTTTTAAGTTGGAAATAAATGATCTTCTTGTTAAATTGTCGACTAGCGATGAATCAGTTCGTATCTTAACAGAACGAATTGAATCTCGTGACTCTGAAATAAAGAATATCCAATATTACTCGGAAAAGTCGAAAAATGAACATTTAAAGGAAGAAAATGTTTAATTCGTTTAAATAATTACTTAGTCTATAACTGAAGTCGATCTCCTGCAAGAAATCGTCTTAGATAGTTATTGTTGGTCAATATCCTTATTCTTTCTAGTAAATGAGGACAGAACATCTCTGAATACAAAAATGAAAACTGAAATAGCCAATCTCTCAGATGTTCCAATATTTATTGTAAAACTTTTAGTTATTGGCTGAAAGTAAGCACGATGAACTTTTATTGTCGAATCAGCTTAGAGTTATGAAAGAGGAAGTCAGAAGAATGAGTCGCATAATTGAAATAAATTCGTCTATTTCTAACATGGAATATCTGAAAAATGTTATATTTAAAGTTCAAATACTTGTAAATATTATTAATTTTTAGTTTATAACTTTGCCAAGCGGGGAACAGAAGATGACTCTTGTCTCGGTCATCGAGTCTTTGCTGAAGTTTAGTCAGGAGGAGATGTCTGCTTTGAAAATTATTGCATCAGGTGTTATTACTAGATTATTTTTATTTTAGGAGGAAATTTAGACGAGAGTGTTGATGGTTGGGGGTCTTATTTATACAGCTTCATTGACAGTGGAATTAAATATGTTTCTAACAGTCCCTCTTGATGTTTCTGGTTAATTTTTAAAAATGATTTATATATATGAACTTTTTACCTATCATTACTCTCAGTATTGAAACTTTGTTAGATTTGTCATAGGTGCATATCTTTATCTGTGAGCACATATTTCTATAAAAAATCAACAAAGATTGAAAATAATGTTTTTGTGTTTCCATGCATGCCTAACTTATATAAGCTCGCTACGAAATGTGTAACCAAAATGTTGGGAGATTATATTGACTTGATTGCCGATAATCAGCTGGGAACTTAACGACTGTGCCAGGGTGCTAAGGAGCACGCAATAATTAGTGCATTCAAAAACAAAACGGAAATAATTTGTTTTCTACTCGGATTGATGTAAAGAAAGCATTCGATTCGGTCGATCACGACTTTCTGTATCAGGTCCTAGAAAATTCTGGACTCCCTCACTGGATTGTAAATTTTATGAAGAATCTTATTATGAAATGGAGATTTAAGCTAACCCTGAACCATCATGTAATCGGTGAGGTCAAAATGGAAAGGGATATACTCCAGGGTGATTCTTTGTCACTCCAAATCTTTGCACTTGTAATGGAAAATTAAAAAAAGGATCGACAATCTTTCGAAGCCAAAATTAAACTCTTGCAACTTATATAAAGCCATAAATGAACACGCATTTTTCCTCTACAACTACTACATTGGGGTCGTCAATATTGAGCTAACTGGATTTGAACAGATTGACAAAAATGTGCGCAATATCCTTGTACAATACTGAATTCACTTGAAACCTGCAAACAAAGAAAGGCTTTACCTCCCTAAAGGCCAACTTGGGAAAGGACTCGTATCCACTGTCCACAACAGTTGACGGATACTTCTCCAAATTTTTCCGTAATCTTGAAAAAAGTCTCGTTACTGCCTAAGAAAAGATTGGATTCTGCGGGCCATTCATCCAAAGAAAACACATTTGACAACAATCGCGGAATACCTTAAGGGCAAATACAGCATCTAAAAAACTGAGACCTTGATTTGAACATGCTGAGGGAAGTGCAGAAGAACCGCTTGATTGAGCAAATGGGGAAAAAACCATTGCGTGTAATTCTCTTCAAGCTTTTAAATGATCCCAACGTTGATTTTGATGAATCCTCTCAGTGGTTATCTCATGGAAATAACTCCCCGAAAATCGACCTATTTTTCGACAAGCATTGTGCAGTCATTGTAACTCAGCCAAAAGACAGTTGATCACTTAGCGAAGAGGTGTGGTCGAATGCTAAATAGTGACTACTTAAGAAGAGCTTATATCCAGTATGTGGTCATCCGGAAAACATTGGAGGGCATGCGTACAGAATATATGTTTGGTATGTACTCACCCGAAGATCGTCAAATAACACGGGTTGCAACGACGGAAAAAGCTTCCCCGAGTGAGACCATAGAAGCTTCATTCCAATGAAGCTTCATTCCAATCGGACTCGTGAACAACCACAAAAGTGGCCTGCCTGTAAAATGGATAAGTGTCCCCGTTGAAGACATTGGCTCGGGCTCGAAGGGGAGAGAATCGACTGAAAGCAGACGTACTATTTAAAAACTAATTTTATCTGGACTTTTCAATTTTGTTTTGACTACCTTATCTGGCATTTTTAGCACACTGGTGTAATTCCGGTTTGGGCATTTATTGTCCAGAAAACGTGGGTTTTTGCTTTTTTCATTATGAAATCTTTTATTTTAAACCATACAAATGTAATAATTATTAATATCTATCAAATCACTTTTTAATGAAGTAATCGGTTATTTTTCCTTTGATTTTGTATCCATTTCGGATGTTTCTCATTACTGTTATTAGCAATTCGTAGAATTTTTTAATGACTCGTGCTATGCAAAAAATGTTCTGTTCCAGAGTTTTCAAAGTTTGCAGAATTTGTTGCTCGGCCTCATCCTCGTTTTCAACTATATCTTCATTATAGATAAAAGAATTGCATCCAATTGTTTTTTCATCATCAGCCTCTGTTAATGTTTCATTTACAGATTCGGTCATTATTTCATCAGTTGGGCGATTGTCAATAATTAGAACCACTATTTTTTCAATTAGTTCCAACAATCTGTAATTAAAATTTTTGCTACTTCATTCCAATTTTTTAAAGCCAGCATCACAACTCGACGAAGATTTAATTTTGAAAGATGTTTTTTAAGGTCAGAAAGCATAAACACTAAACATTTTGAGTAATAATAATTTGAGCAATAGTTTTTAAATATTTTTATGATCCCGGTATCTAATGGCTGTGTATAAGGTGTCATCTTTTTAGGTAATGAAAAGGAATTCAATATTAGAGCATTCAGTAACTTCATGAAATCCTCCATTATCGATTAATAATAAAAATTTTCTTTTTTGAATAACCAATTTCTTAGTAGGCTTACATAATCAGTTTTTAAAAATGCTCCAAGCTATCCATGCACTTTTGAAAGCAGGATATATAAAACATCAAAATCTTCAACATCAAAATTTTTGATACATCGAGGTTTATTATATCTCCAAATAATCAATGGTTCAAGTCTTTCACCCTCATAATTGCAACATAGAAGTACTGTAATTCTTTCTTTGGATTGTTTAGATCCAGATGGTTTATCATCAACTTCATCAAACGACTTTCTTGATGTCATTTTTATATAAAGTGATGTTTCATCAATCAAACACTTTTTCTCTCATATTCAATTATTTATTGATTAAATTTATTAAACTATGCATTGATGTGGGGCAAACCGCAGGAATCTTTTTCGCCGCATATTGTTTTAAATTTTAGTTCATATTTGACCTTATTATAATTGAATCTATTTTTGTGGTAGATAAAACAGAAATTTACAGTTAATTTTTAGAGATAGTGCGTAATTCTTTTTAGAATCAAAAAAGAAAATCAATCTAACTATGGACATAATTTATCATTTTGTATCAGCCTGTGTAGGTCAGAAACTTCTCTGGTATCAGAAATCACTGTCATTATGATGTTGGCTGAACATTTTTTTGGGGTAAAAATTTAATATTATTATAACATGTGGTCAATCAAAGTAAAGCGTATGACTCAATAATTTTAATATTATAATTAGTAAATGCGTTTTTTATATCACCCAGAGAACTTAATTTTTGAATATATTTTGCAATAAAAACGTTAACCCATTTCAGGAATTTGATAAATGAGACATTACTAATCCAAATATAATATCTAAAATGTTTAATTCTTTGTTATAATCGCATGTTTTCATAGTGTGAACTTTTGCCAATTTCAATAAAACGAAATCATAACCAATCAATGTTAGCTTAATCTAAACAACTAACTAGAACAGTAATTCTCAACCTGGAGTCCGCGAGAAACTTCTGAACCTGTGTTTAAACCTGAGGAACGAATTATCGAAATATTTTAATCGTAAAAAGAATTCCAAATCATCGGAATTTATTTCGAAATTGATGGATAGTTCATAACTATCTAAGCTTGTCTAATAATTTCACTCCACAAATCGTTTCAGGGAAGACGTGAAACTATAGTTTATTTTGTGGATAAAATTGAGTTTGTGGACGGTTTTTATTAAATATTAGTGCCTTTGTTATTAAGCTACAACTGTGGATAGAAAAACTGAATAATTTTACTATGTTTTAAATTAGACTCATTTGAAATTAAAAAATAATCGACCATATTCGTCCTGACAGCTGTACGGTTTTCGCTTTTAAATCCGGGAAGCAGCTTGGTCACCTAACGCAACAGTATTGAAAATGAAACTACAGTCATACAAACAGAATGAATTTTAATAAATTTTCTTTGTTTTTGATAAAGTATGTTTTAGGTATGATATAAAGTCCGTAAAATATCCGGCCTTCGTTTATTTCGTACAGCTGGTACGTCTAATTTTGATATAAAAGACCGTACGTGCTATCTACGCAGATATGCCTAGGTGCTCCAAGACTAAAAATAAGAAAAACGAAAAAACTGTGAAAAATGAATATTCGGAATATACGGACCATTCGTTTTCAGGATTCAAAATCGATCCAACTAATGAAGTAACAATGTCTGTACTACAAGAGTTAATGGCTCCCAGAGATCCGAACAGAAGCAATTTATTCAGGTCTTTATAGTTATAAAATGAAACTAGATTTCAAGATGACGACACAGATTCATCTGCTAAAAGTTTTTTATTTTGCTGTAATTTAGAACCTAAAGATCCACCAGTATTCAGTGTGGACTGGTTATTAAATAAATAACTATTCTTTTTTCTTACGGTTTCATTATATTTTTCTATGGTTTCTTAATTATGGTGTTTTGATTTTTTGAAAAATTTAATATAGACAAAAAATTCAAGTTCTAAATATAGTATTTGTGAACTTACAGTAAAGAATTATGAAGGACGCTGCTGTCGAAAGCCGTCTGGAAAAATCAAGACATCAATAATTATTCATTTATGATTCATCAATAGAAGGCCACTTAGGTTTCTTTAACCTTGAAATATGGTTTCTTTAATTTAGATACATGAGATGCTTTTACATTGCACCAAGACAGCTGTTAAAGAACACTTCGTACCGGTAAAATTTAATGGTCGCCCAAATTCTGAAATTATTCTAAATTAAATTCTTTTTAATCTATTTTCAAATTTAATATTTAATACAGTTAGTCCAAATCATTGTCGTGTTAAATGTTGGTTATTGATACTCTCTAAGCCAGAGGTTTCCAAATGGGGAGGCGCGCCTCCCTAGGGAGGCGTTGACTCGTGTCAAGGGAGGCGCGAAAAGTATTTCAGAAACATTTTTTAGAAAATTATATCTATGTAAAAAACGTGACTATATTCCGATAATAAGAGTTATTAATTTAAAAATTATATTTTTTCAAAAATTTATTTAATTTATTAGACAATTAAATAATTTTAACACATGGATAAATTCTTGAGTGGTTGCAAAAGAAAATTCACGAATAATAAAGATTTTGACGATGGTTCAAAAAATCAAAATGATTGGAATATAATCAATACCACTCCAAAGACAAGAAAATACTTTCCATCTTACTTATTGTTAGGATTCACACAAAATAAAAGCATTTATGAAAAAATTGGTATTATGGAAATCAAATATACAAAAAAATATCTATGACATGTTTCCACTTTTAAACACCTTTTGCGCCATAGTGAACATTGAAGCAAACAAAGACATATTTGCTGAACATTTGGATTGTTTGTTGAAGCATTTTGCTCACTATTTTAAAGATCTCGACTGTAAAATGTTCGAATGGATACAAATCCATTTATTGATGAAGAAGATAATCAATTTGCATTGACAACTTTTGAAAAAGAAAAATTGATAGAATTGTCATGCGATACATTATTGAAACAAAAATTTGAGAGAGAACCGCTAATTTCTTTTTGGTTGAATGTAAGAACGGAATATGAAATTTTGTCGAAAAAAGCATGAAAGTTTTGTTGCCATTTGCTACTTCATATTATGCGAAACTGGATTTTCTGCACTAGCTGCAATTAAATCTAAATATCGAACTCGTTTAGTAGTGACTAATGAGCTAAGAGTAGCACTCTCTGCGATGACACCAAGATTTGAAAAACTTTGCGCCAAGATGGAAAAAAATTATCTCATTAACTTTTGTTTTAAAAAATTGTTTTTGATAAAATAATAATTGTATTATATTATGGAATATAAAGGGAGGCGCAAGATTGTACTTTTTCTCTAAGGGAGGCGCGTAAAAAAAAGCTTGGAAACCTCTGCTCTAAGCGTTATAGATCCATTAAATGAAAGCGAATTTCTTAAATAAAATTATTTGCTTCATTGGATTGTTATTACTCGTTCATGGAATTATCAGTGTTCTAGAATGTATTGAGAATTGCCATTTTTGTAGATCGTATATATTGCAAGACGATGGGTATCTACTCAGATAAAATCCCAACTGACGTTTATCTTAATAATAAAATGGTATGGTGTGTGTCTGTCTGTCTGTCTGTCTGTGTGTCTGTCTGTCTGTCTGTCTGTCTGTGTGTGCACACAACTTCAAATTGGCAATACGATGTCCTCGACTTACATGATGAGGTCCTTAAAACCTTCCCCCCAAAAAAATAAAAAAAAATTTTCTGCATTTTGGTTAAAATGAACAACTACAATGTCCTCGACTTACATGATGAAGTCCTTAAAACCTTCCCCCCCAAAAAATTAAAAAAAAATTTTCTGCATTTTGGTTAAAATGAACAACTACAATGTCCTCGACTTACATGATGAAGTCCTTAAAACCTTCCCCCCAAAAAAATTAAAAAAAAATTTTCTGCATTTTGGTTAAAATGAACAACTACAATGTCCTCGACTTACATGATGAAGTCCTTAAAACCTTCCCCCCAAAAAAAAAATTAAAAAAAATTTTCTGCATTTTGGTTAAAATGAACAACTACAATGTCCTCGACTTACATGATGAAGTCCTTAAAACCTTCCCCCCCAAAAAAATTAAAAAAAATTTTCTGCATTTTGGTTAAAATGAACAACTACAATGTCCTCGACTTACATGATGAAGTCCTTAAAACCTTCCCCCCCCAAAAAAATTAAAAAAAAATTTTCTGCATTTTGGTTAAAATGAACAACTACAATGTCCTCGACTTACATGATGAAGTCCTTAAAACCTTCCCCCCAAAAAAATAAAAAAAAATTTTCTGCATTTTGGTAAAATGAACAACTACAATGTCCTCGACTTACATGATGAAATCCTTAAAACCTTCCCCCCCAAAAAAATTAAAAAAAAATTTTCTGCATTTTGGTTAAAATGAACAACTACAATGTCCTCGACTTACATGATGAAGTCCTTAAAACCTTCCCTCCCAAAAAAAATTAAAAAAAAATTTTCTGCATTTTGGTTAAAATGAACAACTACAATGTCCTCGACTTACATGATGAAGTCCTTAAAACCTTCCCCCCAAAAAAATTAAAAAAAATTTTCTGCATTTTGGTTAAAATGAACAACTACAATGTCCTCGACTTACATGATGAAGTCCTTAAAACCTTCCCCCCAAAAAATTAAAAAAAATTTTCTGCATTTTGGTTAAAATGAACAACTACAATGTCCTCGACTTACATGATGAAGTCCTTAAAACCTTCCCTCCCAAAAAAAATTAAAAAAAAATTTTCTGCATTTTGGTTAAAATGAACAACTACAATGTCCTCGACTTACATGATGAAGTCCTAAAACCTTCCCCCCCAAAAAATCAAAAAATTATTTTCTGCATTTTGATTAAAATGAACAACGCGAATGTCCTCGACATTCATGATGAGGTCCATTAAAACCTTCAAGGCAAAAATCTCACGTATTAAGAATATCCTTGATGAAAACGACAGCGAGAATATTAACAATGATGAACTCCCAATTATTCGCGATAAAGAAATTCAATTCATCCTATGTTTTTCTCTTTAAAATTAAATGCATATATCATTATCGACCATGAATCAAAATTAAAGCTATTATCATATTTGACTTTGACAGAATGTGCAATCACAGATTTTGAAAAACCACTTTGATAGTTGAAACCACATTAGCACAATCATTAACACAATTTACCACCAATTGACGCACGACCTTGAATAGAGTGTGCAATTAACAGATTTTGAAAAACACTTTGATAGTTGAAACCACATTAGCACAACCATTAACACAATTTACCACCAATTGACAGCGCAATCAGAAGAATTTGCGTAAAAATATTAACTATTTACTTGAGTTTTTCGTAAAGATAGAATTTATTTTCGGTATGCCTCTTTTCCTAAACTTTTTTATTATTCAAAAATAATTTTTTAAATAGATAACCGAAGGAGGAAAAACGAAGCTGAAGAAAAAACGGTCAGCTTAATAAGGTAATTTAAATCTTTTTTGTGTGTCGCTTTCTTGCCTGCCGCATCTCCCCCTGCCCCATTTCCGCCAGTAAAAAACAAAAAATAAAAAAAGAAAAAAAAGGAAATTACAAAGGAAAATGAAAAAATTAAATATAAAAAAATAGACCACAAAAAATGAAAAAAAAGTTTGCAATGACAATAAACAAGGCCCAGGGACAGTCATTAAAGGTAGTTGGGTTATTTTAGAGAGTGAGTGCTTTTCACATGGACAGCTGTATGTGGGATGCTCGAGGGTAGGCAGAAGAGAAAATTTATTCATATATGCCAAGGAAGACGGACGACAAACATCGTTTATCAACAGGCGATAGAATAGGGTTACATTAAACCAGGTAGTTTTATACATCTCATAAACTTATAGTTGTTTGATGAAACAGGCCCTCCGCGGAGCTAGGTCGCGGTGAGCGAAGCGAGCTGCCGAGCTAGTAAATTTATAATTCATATATATTAGATTAGAATACAGTGCATCATTGGTTTTTTCATTTCGCTTTATTCTTTTATCGGACTTTTAAATAACTTTACTCCAATTTCAGCAAAACAAGAATATAAAAACATGTTAGTACTTTTTATATTTAAATATTAATTTAGTTATTGGACTACACTTGAACGGCGTCGAGCATTTCAAATTTATTGATTATTTACGAATCTTACCTTTATTTATCCTAATAAAATTACTGTTAGTTTTTGTCTTTCACTGGTTTTTAGTCTTCTTTAGTGAAGATGTTTTATCAGGTATTTGCTTTCCGTGAGTTCTAAAATCTCTAAGCTCAATTTTCGATGTACTTTTTTCTTTGATTCTTTGAATACTTTCGAGAACGTTCGTCCTAGCGATTGCCATTTATTATATTGCCAAAGTTTATTGAATATTGGGACATTTGCGTTCTTGTGGTGCTTATTTTGATCTACTTTATGTGACATGAGCAACGCGTTACGGATGGGCAATGAATTACATTTTTGACCTTTTAGACGTCAAAATAAAAGCCTTTATATCACAAATGTTATTTTTATGCGCCAGTTATAAATTCTAACTATGCCTTGTATTGATTTAAATTAGTTTTTCTTTATGTGAGGTAAATCAAAGTTTTTTATTTAATGGATAAAATATGTCAAAAGAGAGGTATGGACGATACCCATTGCAAGACTGAAGAAATAATTAATTTTAATAAATCATTTTCAATTGTTTATCGTCCTACGTTGAGCAAAATAATATACTCGGGGATGAACAGTGGAAACTGTCAGATGGCTAGAGGGTTTCTTGTGCAAGAAAAAATCGTTAATTCGTTGTGGAAATTTGCTATTGAAGGCCGTGAATTTGAGGAGAGGGGTTTTCAAGGATTAGTTCTCATCCCCTTAGTCTTTAATATATTTATGAACGACGTCCCGAAACCGCTTTTTCATACGATTATTTACGCGAACGATATCCTGGTTATGGATGTCTGGAGCAGACTAGAACCGTACTTTGAGGAACTAGAAATCTGGTTAAATGGTAAAGGTATTGAATCTTGCACGGGACCAACCCACTATTTGTTGGATTTCTATTGGTCGTGACAAAAAACCGACTCCTACTCAAAACCTGAAATCGTTGAGGGAGATAAGAAAAATCTCGGGGGGAAAAACTGCAGTTAAAACATTGTGGTTCTCATTTTCAAGCACTCTAAGCGGTAATTTATCGGACCCTAAACGTTGCCCATGCGTATCTAGCCGTCCATGGCACATATTAAAGAAGAAACGAAACTTTTTGCCACGTTTTTTTGTTATTTTTTCCATTGATTTTTTCAATAGTTATCTGTTCCGTATGTAAATGCGTTTTTAAAACTCGAGAAGATTAAACTTTTTAAAGATCTTTCTTGGTTCCGCACGGGAATACAACAACCCTGGTTCAACACTATGTACAAACAATATGTCGAGCCCTCTATTGGTTATGTTTGTGGAGCCTGGGGATCATATCTTGCACTAACAAAACTGCAAAAAATCTCGAACATACAGCGGAAGGCTGCAAGGTCTATCTCTAGTTTTACATAACGGCTTATAAAGCAAACTGCTTTCGAAACGCTTGTAAAGACGACGGGTTCTGTGTTCTGCGTTAATACATACTGCCAACAGCCCAGACCCTTGGATCCTCGTCCAATCAAAAGATTCTTCGAATCCCTGGCTGAACATAGAGAGGAGATGCGTAATTTGATTTGGAATGTAGGATCACCTAACTGATTTTTTTCCGGCTTTGACAGTGTTTTTGGTTTAAATAATAATAAACTTGATTTACGATTATTGTGCTTCTTTCCCAATTCCTATCCGAATCTAAAAATCGGCCCTTATTTCGGTGGCCCTAAATTTATTCTCACTAATCAAATCTGTCATTTCCGTCCATCCGTTTTTAGCTGAAATTGTTTATTTTTTAATCTTTTGCGCTGGGATCTCCTGTTCGCCGCCCTGGTGCTGGTAATTCTTGTGTTTCTTTCTTGAAAAAAAATATGAGTCAGTTTATGAATGGCTCATTCGTTCCGTCTCTCTTTCATATAAAATCTACTGCTAAGACCTCGTTGAAAGACTCTTCCAAACGTTTACGGTCTCGGATTAACTCCTGTTTAATGTCGCACAATGTCAGCGCGGCTGTTCGTCCGTACAATCACCCCGGACGTTGCTCGCATTCTCAAAAAAAAGCATCCTATTGGTAAACCAACAACCTTTGATATGAGACATTCGTCCTGTTTACCACTTTCTGTTTCCTCCAAACAACTTCTGGACGCCCTAAACTCATTTAGGGGTAACAGTAATGGGAAAATTGACGAGCTCCGTTTTATTCATCGGAGAGCCTTAATTTCCGTCAATAGTAATATCGGTAATCGCCTCCTGAATGTTTGCACTAACATATGCAATTTATTATTTATGGCAAAATTTCTGATCATACTATAGAATTTTGAATTTTGTTCATTTCCACGAATCTGGCAGCCTTGTCAAAAAGATTGAAAAAACTACTGAATCATCGTTGGACTCTGATCTTGATTCAGCCTTTGCACTATAGAAACAAAATCATTCTTAACTTCATTCCGATGTAACTTCTTAGCGGGATTGGGACAAAATTTTTTGCTGTCAATCTTCAGCCTACTTGGAACCCTTTTTCGACCAAAATAAACTGGCTTGTTTCCATACCACCTGTCAGCCATGATCAGGTTCCTTGATAAGGATTCACTCTGCTTGAGTATCTTAATTCGCTTAGAACTTCCTATTTGCAAACCTCACCCTTGTCGTTATTGACTTTAAAGAAGCAAAACGTCCCGATAGCAGTACGCTATCTGCTTTTGTATCCGGGAAACACCTTTTTAGGACGTCACCTGTACGGACTCTTTTGCCAAGAGAGCTTTGAATTATACTGCTTGTCGACCCGGTTTGTCGGCTGAGAAGGCCGAATTTATGAAACTGTCGAAGTACGGTTATTTGTGCAAACGCTTTTGCTTTTGGGCAATTGCCGTAGAGACGTCCTGTGTTTTCGGTGCCAAGATCTTGCTCGCTGTTTTACGCAAGAATTGTCTTTCAATCCTTAGAGAGGCGGTTCTGTTTAGTGTTTCTTTTTTCCTTTTTGTTATTAATAATAATTTAAAAAATTTCCAAAGTTTTTTTACTATCACTTTACTGAAAATCAGAGCTTAGAAAAGATTTATCTAGGTTCTGTTTCGACTGCCATTTATGCTACTTAGTTACCAGCCCGCACGATTTCATCACTCTATGAATAACGTGAACTTCAGATAGATAAAGCGCAGTTTAAAAAGCACAATACCTCACAAAAGATAAAAATTTTTACTAAAAATATAAATTCGTATATAAAATGATTAAGTACTTGTTTCATGAAAAAAAATGATTGTAATTAAATACTTGTTTCATGAAAAAAAAATGATTAAGTGGAATAGTTTGACATTTGGAATCATTATTCAACCCCTTGTATATAGATGACGTCAATGTTCAAAAACAGAAATAGTGAACGTTGACTATCCCGAGGTCGACTTCCTTACGACCTGAAATCAATCCTAGACACATTCCCCGGCTGATCGATCACTGAATTGCAAATCTGATCGATCATGGGATCATCTTTGTTAGTCTGTCCTCTGGAATCTACAGCACTCCAGATACACCTTTTTTTAGAGATTTCGCCCACCGCAGCTCAGTAATCGACTACTATATTTAAATTTGCAAGGCGTATTTTTATCGTTGAAAAGCAGCTTCAAAATGCTAAAACTTTTTAATTCTGTTGTTTGCCTCGATACTTACATACAGATTTGCCTAAAAGGCACCCTTAAATAATGGAGCATTAACTTTCCAAGCAGGGGAATTTTCACCAGTTTGTTGTCGTGTCTTATATCGTCCGGGCAGTTTATATCGTCCGGGGTGATGATCTACATTAATCATCTTTAATCATTTGTTAAACTTATGATTTTTATTGATTTAACCGAAAATCTTACGGAATTAATTAAAAAATATTTATTTATTTTAATTTATTATTATTGTTTTATCATTAAACGTTTTCGTTTTCTTGTCTGATGGTTAGGATACTAAAAATTGAGTCGGAAAATCTAGGGTTAGGGTTAGGGTTATGCGCTAAAATTAAAGATTTCGAAACCGGGGAAGAAATTAAAATTAGCAAATCAAGAATAAAAAAATTATAAAAATAACTTTAATTTTGAATTAATCTGTATTTTTAATTCTCTTCTTTCCATATTTCTTCAAGTAATTTAACGGCAGTATGTTGTCCCCCTTCTCTATATTTGTTTCTTCATAATAAAATAATTCATAGGTTTATATTTTTAAATCAGAACTGAATGATCGAAGTTTATTCATAAGAACCGTCTTTAAATAATATATATAAAGACTTTAAAAAATTTATTAAATTTATTGTTAATAGAAATTTATTTTTTAAAATTTTTAGAAATACAATTCTGCAGCATTTAGAGTAAAGTTAAAAATACAATTTTTTTAAAATTCAAAACAATATAATATTTCCGGATTTTTGCCCGCGATCATGTATAGTTTTGGTGAGATACCTTCCATTACTATGTTCTGAACTCTGTGTTCTTTTTTTATTTGTATTCATCTTTGTCGTTCGTGTCAAAGATGTTTAACAAATGATTAAAGATGATTAATGTAGATCATCACCCCGGACGATATAAACGGGCCGGACGCTATAACACACCACAATAATTACCAAAGTAAAGAGAATTGCTTCTTAATCTACACCACCAAAATTCATAACCCCTGAAGGGGAATTTAGTTCTGAGCTGATGTATTTTACCTGGTATATTTATTTAAACATTTTCGGAATAGATAGTAGTTACCGTAATACTTTCGTTCTAATTGTTTGTTTTTAAAGAATCGTTTTATTAAATTCTTTAATCAAAGGGCCCAATAAACGTTTTTCAATAAATTATAATATAACATATCAAACAGAACTTTATTATTTAAAGACTTATATATTAGTTAAAATTAATTTGTTTGCTATATATATAAATTAAGAAAAAACCAACATTTGAATTTGACTAAGGACATTTTTCCTAATCTTTTCATTAAAATCATCTACTTTCCGAGAAGAACGTGCAATTTTATCGCAGCACTAAGTAAGTATCGAGACTTAATACCAATATAATTCCAAATAGAGGTTTGGATGACGACGAGAGTTCAGAAGCCATTAAAAAATATCTTCTAGCTGTTATATAATTTTCTACTCCTCCTTGTGTATATTTTATCTACAAATTAATAGAAATTCATTACCTCAGCAAATTTCATGTGATATAGTGGATTATGAGGATTCAGCAAAATCAGTTCTTCCACACAATAGCTAGCCTTCTCATAATCAAACTGGTTAAGATAAAGATCGCATAGCTCTGCCCATCCGTCTTCATACCCAATAAACCTAAAAACATCGTTTTAATACAGATAAGCTTTGTAGAACGATTTAATTAATTACACACGTTGAAAGAAGAACACTGAGGTCTTCGATTGCTTCCTTATATTGACCAGTAGCTTTTAATATTGCAATTTGTCTAGTCATTGCCATCTATTTTCATTTTTTAATTTACACCATGTTGGAAGGATCTCTATCAAGGACAGAATGATATAGCTTAATAGCATCATCATATTCCTTATTAAACTCGCAATATATTCCACGCAGAATTGAAACCTCGTTGCTCTTTGGGAATGTTTTTTCTAGGTAATTGAGCGAATTCTAAATAAATATTTCAAAAATTACTGAAGCAAGTTCGTAGTTGCAGCATTCCAAGCTGGAATAGAACACTTCTTTAATGACGTTCTCATCTAAACTAATAATCATGTATTCACTAACATTTATCGCCTAAGATTTTTTTGTCAAAATAAAAAAATTTATTCCAGAGTTTAAGAATTTGTGCGTCGGATAGTTTTCTTTGTTTACATAAAATTAGTTCTGAAGCTTCTATAAGAAATTTTAATTCAAAATAATCACGGTAAGCAGACGCACACAACATTTAATAAAATTAATAAAAATATAATTTTAACAAAATATAATTTATGAGAACTATAAAATAAAAATTATTTATCACTTAATGTAAAAAATTACTTTTTAGTTTATTGTTCTCTAAAGATAGAACTAAGTGAATCATTCAAAAAGTACTTTATGTGGTTCCAGGTTCCGTGTGAAAAGTTGTTCATCATCAACCATAAATCCACAGCAACTTAATGTTGCAAATGTAAATGCCATTTTTCATGTAAAAAATATTTTGTCTTTATATTTGTAAGTGGTAGAATGTAGAAAGGATTTTCCTCTTAAGAAGTTTTATTTTTAGATTTGAACAAAAGCCGTATTAGGCAGTTAGCATTGTCATAAAATTATTGGTTAGTATTTATTGATTAGTAATTAATTTCCACGAAACTGACGAAATACAAGGATTTGCGCGATCGATTTTGCTTTTGGGCAATTTCTGTCGAGACTTCCTGTGTTTGTGGGGCCAAGACGCTTGCTCATCTTAAGAAACTTGGCCGTCTATGCACCCATCGCTCCAAAGATCCCAGGGAATTTATATGGCTTATTCAGACGATCTCGCTGGCTGTTTTCAGACGATCTCGCTGGCTTTTTTTGCTTGTGTAGGAAGAAGAGTAGAAAAAAGTTCTTATGAAGTTGTAGAGAGGTGAGGTGAATCACAAAATTAAAAAAATTATTCATTAGCGATTTTAGGGCCTTCTAAGCCCAGTTGTTTTAGGACTCTCACATTCTAATGTCATCAAGAAAATAAGGTTAAGAAAGGATTCGAAAATTTCGATTCTTGTGGTGAAATTTTTTTAGTCTTGTTAAAAAATATTGTTTATTGAATATTGGAAAACAAATGTTTTTTGTTGGCATTGTTTATGAAAAATAAAAATTAGTGTAAACTATTTGTATAATTATGAAATTTTTATTTTTCTGAAAAAAAATTTTTAAACCAGTTTTTAATTACGTTCCCTGCTTTGAAATTTGTTTTAATTGTCAGATAAATAGAAGGAAAGACAACTAGTATCCCCATAAACAAAAATAGATACTATAAATAAGGTAGAAAGCAAACCATTTTCATAATATATCTCCAGTTGTAGATGAAGGCCAACCAGTTTAGTAGTGATAGACCCAATAAGACAAGAGTGAATATTCCTAAGATAGAAATTTCCAATATGCTCTTTTTATGCTGGAATATAATAAGTGGCATGTTATTCATCGAATATTTGATGCTGCATCCCAGAATTGCGATAAACATTAACTATTAGTGAATTTATTTATAATATAAATACAGAAAATATTATACTCGTTATCATGTTAGCAACGCGAAGATATTTATTGTATTTGTTGATAGTGTTATTTACACTGTCGAATATTCTAAAAATAAAATCCGATGCGTTTTTGACTGTTCTACTATTTATCATTTACTAGTAAAAACAAAATATGTTTATATATTTATAAGATAATAATTGCTGACTCATAAATTAATTACTCATGTTTATGAAAAATTTTCTCAAATTACCCATCAAATACAATTTTAAGTAATCACAAAATAATTTATTACAAAACAAAGTTAGCCAAGTCGGTTTTTAAATATCCAGAAAAATTTTCAATACCCATCTCTTCTATTAAGCTACTCTTCATCCCTCTCGCAGTCTCGCCCTCGTTAAAAGATCTATAACAACGACTTTTACCTGGAGTTGAGGATATTCCCGTTCACGTGTTAATTTAGCTTTCTTTTTGTCCTCTTTTAGAGCGTTCTTCTACGATTGTCAAGTCTCCGCTTTCTGACTCCACCAATTTCTGTACTCAACCCGCATACTTTCTAGGGTCTTGTTTATTACAGTGCTTTGAATATATACCCTTGATTAAGCAATCTACTTTAAGAGCATTTTAGCGATTCAAAGTTAGTACCAAAAATAGAACATACGCTGTAGCATTGTGATCAATGCTAATTCACTGGCCAGCAGGCTGTATTTATGCATCTTTTTGTCTTCAACTCATTTAAATATTTTTTGACAAGTAATCCTAATTTCAATTAAGCTAATGTGACATGGACCAAATGATACGTATGGGATGCGAGTTACACTGACTGACCTTCAATTAATGTTAATCTGTCAATTTATCGATAAACTTTAAACAATCTTATATTGAATTATCAACTACAAAAATAATTAATTTAATTAAATTTTTTAATCCTGTCCATCCCGACTATAGAATTTTCCCCTTTGAGTGTTTAATCTATTAAATAAATAAATTTAAAACTACCTCTACGCGATTATTCGACAAAATATTTATTATTTCAGCTGGTGGATAGTACTGTGATTCGAATTTATCCAGTCGCAGAGATGGATTAGTTCTAAAATCTTTTTTAATTCGTATCTATTTATTAATTTTTTTATTTCTTACCTTATTGAAAATCTTTTTAAGTCTATAAGATCTATCTGAAACCGTTCATTAGGACAAGAAACAAAAACATGGTGTTTATATCTCCAATCTACAATAAAAAATGTTTATACGTTTAAAAAACGTGAAAATTTACAGACTTGACAAATTCGAATTACTTTTCTGA
The DNA here is from genome assembly GCF_006345805.1 of Octopus sinensis. Lineage (NCBI taxonomy): Eukaryota > Metazoa > Mollusca > Cephalopoda > Octopoda > Octopodidae > Octopus > Octopus sinensis. The sequence continues at coordinate 36,427 of NW_021833041.1, forward strand.
TTATGTCATTCTTTACAGTAAAGTAGCTTTGTCGACACTGATATTCAATTTTATTCACTCCTCCGTGAAAATACTTGTGCAATGTTTTTGCAACAAGCTCCATTTCAGATTCATTATCCATAGCAATGACTAACTTGGGATCAGAGGATTTAAGAAACAATCTGAAACTTATTGCGCATTAAAATACCTTTCATTTTTTTTAGTTAAAGGAAGTTTATAATTGACAAAATTTTCTGGAAATTTACCAGCCAACGCCTCCTTTAAAATCTCATATTCGATAATGTCTTTTACAAAACCCTTGTACGAACTTATTACAACAAGATAAAACAAGAAAAAACACGCCAGAAATGTAGGTTTGCCAAGTTAAAAAATTAAAATCTTATTAATTGTTACATTAATAAATTAAAGATAATTTAACATCTTTAAAATCGATTAATTAAATATATTTGACATATTGTAGCCCTTTTTTGCGTTCCACGCAGTCCGTGAACAACTTGGTCTACGGTCTTGCAGGTTTTTCTATTTATTTGTCTCGTCGATGTCTATTGGTATTAGAGACAGACACGTATGTTCCCACAAGAAAGAAAATCTTGCGATAAGCATTTGATGGTGTGTATTAATTTTTAATTTCAGCATACAATGAGCTAAAACATTAGAACAATAACACGTCTAAATATTATTCAACAACATTTTGGGCTATATATATAAATTGTTACAGATGATTGTTCTAAATCCTTAAATTTTTCTATTCCGGTTTCGTTTATAAAATAAACTGTTAATTTTGTATCCATAGAAATAATGGCAACAATCAGTAAGCCTCAAACGGTAATAAATAATTTGCTAAATATTTTTAGAGTGTCAATAAAAAGAAAAAAGTATACTTTTTAAATTGTTAAAAAACTAGGACGGAGAAAATTATCGGGAAAGCATAGAACGTGAATATGATCACGGCTATGTTTTACTGAGTCAATAATCATTAATTTAGAAAAAATCACTTATAAAACCTCCTGATCAACTAGATCTGACAGAGACAGTAATTATTTTGTCACAAAACCTAATTTTAAAAGGAGTTGAAAGAAGAGATTGCAAGAGTTTTAACGACGAAAAATCCAAATATCCCGAAGAATCTTGTGCAATTTGATTATAATGTAAAATATAAAACATAAATATTTTAAATAAATTAGAGATAGATCTTAATTTATAAAACAACTTATTTAGGAAGGGTGTTTTAAACCAATCATTTGCCCTCAAAAGTATGAAACTCATTTTCAAGTTAATGGATCATATGTCGCAAAAGATTCGGAAGAAGGAAAAAAAATAATTTTGGAAACTCCAAATTCTGTTGAATCGAAAAAATTGTTCAATCGATTTAACTACACTGAACGAGGAGCTCAAACCATAAATAATTTATTATTGGTAATTTTTTTGGATTAAATTCCAGGAAAAAGAAACTATCACAGAACCTCCTCCAAAAGTACAATTCTCAGGACAAGTAACTCAATGGGGAATATTTGATGTTTATTTGGAAGAAAAACTAAAAAATGTATTTGTATAAACATAACTTGAAAACTTAGGAAAAAAACAAAGAAAGAAAATCTATTGTAACTGAAGAAGAAACCGGTGATAACTTTGCATTACTCAACATGCAAGTAATTAATGAAATTACTCTAAATAAAAGATTAATGATATATCATCTTTGTCTAATTCTGCAAAAATATTAGAGCGTATGGTTACCAACAACATATATGATGAGATTCTTCTTGGTTTTTACACAACATTAATTCCATTAGATTTCCGTTATTGGGAACATGCAACTGACGAATTTAAAGATCAAGAAGGCTCTTTGCTTCCTCTGTGGAAGTTTTCTCATTGGAAGACAAGAAAAATGACTGTAACTGCTCTTAGTTGGAACTCAAAATATTCAGATTTAATTGAAGTAGGCTATGGAACATGTATAGATTTAAAATATCTATTCTGATTAAATATTAATGTTTTAATTATAGATGATATATACAATCAAGGAGAGGGACTAATTCTTTTATTCTCATTAAAAAATCCTTCATACCCAGAAAATATTATTGAAACAACTTGTGGAGTTTTCTGCTTGCAATCATCTCCAACTAGACCATATATAATAGCTGTCGGATTTTTTGACGGAAGTATAAAAGTCTATGATGTTCGAACTAAAAATAACACTCCAAAATATTCCAGTGAAATTTCCAATAAACACATTGAATCAATATGGAAAGTTTATATTTTTAGTATAGAGTTCGAAAATAGATTCAATGGCTTGACGAGGATTCAAACGGGTATATGAACTTTGCTTCTATTGGTGCTGAAGGCAAAGTTATTTTGTGGACTCTGGTAAAGGTTTTTCTTAGTATGCTTGATATTCGTGCCTTAGAATGAACTTCGTCCCAGTGTTTTACTTACAATCTCAAGAAACGAATATCAAAAAAACTCGTTTGACAATTTAAACTATGGTGAAATAAATGCAACATATTTAAGACACTCTAACTTACTTGGAATTTAGTCCACATTATTCTGATGTTTATTTGTTAGCAAATGAGTACGGGGGAGTATACAAGTGTTCAAAATACTTTACAGATGAATATATTTCATTTTTTAATGCACATCAAATGGCGATTTATTCTTTAGCTTGGAACTATTTTCATCCAAGAATTTTTGTTACTTGTAGTGCTGATTGGTCAGTAAAAATTTGGGACTATGAAAAAAAGTATTACCAAAATTAAATCAATTTTAGTATAAATATATTTTCATTTGATTTAAATGCACCAGTTTCAGATGTACAATGGGCACCTTATTCATCTACTGTATTCGCGGCATGTACAACAGCTGGAAAAGTTTTTTCAAATTTATTACTCTAATTTTATTAGATTTATGTTTTCGATTTAGCTGTCAATAAATACGAATCATTGTGCAGTCAGCAATTGGTTCAACGTCAGAAAGCAAAATTAACACATTTATCATTCAACCCAAAATTTCCTATTATTTTAGTCAGCGATGACAGGTTAACAAATATTACAATTTAGAAAAAAATTATAATAAAAACTATATTTTTATAGAGGTTACGTAATCAGTTATAAATTATCTCCAAACTTGCGAAAAGTTCCAAAAGTAATATTTTATTAATTATGGAAATACAGGAAAAACGTGGAGCAAAAAAAATGACAGACACAGAAAAAACGGAATTAGAAATTTCAAAGTTAGATAAAATAATATCTACCGTTGGATAAAAAATTAAACTAACATTTTACAAAACTAACCAATTAAAATCTTAAAATATAATTATCGACATTTAGTAAAACAAAATTTATGGAATAATTTTCTTTATTTGTGCCTTAAAAAGCGCAATTGCACAACACGAAAGCCCCAAGGTATGTGATTGTTGGAAAAATGGAGTTTAAGAATATAATCTTTACATTTCGAAAACCATAATCTTATTTATCAATGTTAAATAAAGAAATTAATTATATTCGGAAAAAGTTAATGATTTGCTGTTGAAAAATTTCTATCAAATAGTATTTTTAAAACGGTATTGGCTGATTCCGTTATCTTTGATCCGGGTCCAAAAATAGCTGAAACTCCAACATCAATTAGCATTTGATAGTCTTGAGGCGGTACTACACCTCCAACAACTACAATAATATCTCTAGAAATGAACAAACAATATTAACCCTCTTCCCATCGTTTTAAGCTCTTTAATAATTTCAGGAACCAAAGTTTTGTGCCCAGCTGCGAGAGAGCTTACTCCCACAATATGAACATCACTATCGACAGCATGTTGCGCGACATCACGAGGTATCTGAATTTTAAACGGATACACATTTGGTACACTAAATAGCGGTCCTACGTCGACGTCAAATCCAAGATCAGCAAAACCAGTAGCTACCACTTTACTTCCTCGATCATGTCCGTCTTGCCCTACTTTTGCAACCAAAATACGAGGTCTACGACCTTCAAGTTTTGCAAATTTCTAAAATAAATATTTTAATGTATTTATTTTAAATTGCCTCTACGTCCTTAATAATTGAATCCAAATGTGATTTATCTTTATTTTCATTTATATAAGCACCAGAAACAAGACTTGTTGTAGCTACATATCGTCCAAAAACCTAGTTTTAACAAAAAATAAAATCACAGATTCCATAGCATCTGTGATTTCTCCAAGTGTACATCGGCATCGAGCAGCCTCGATTGAAAATGCCAAAAGATTGCCTTCCTTAGAACTGGCGCATTTAGCAAGATTTTCAAGTGCTTCTTTAACCTATTATTAGATTCACTTGTTTTTAGGAACTTTGGATTGATCACGAGATTTTTTTACGGATGCAATACGGGCTTTCTGGGATTTAGCTACTGCCGAATTATCAACAACCAAAATTTCAGGCATCTGCTCTTTATCGAGAATAAATTTATTAACTCCAACAATAACTTCTATTATAAAGTAAAGTATTAGAAAGTTTAACCTTGACCAGAATCAATTCTAGCCTGGCGTTTAGCCGCAGCCTCTTCGATTCTTCTTTTAGGCATTCCATCAACAACTGCTTTTGACATTCCTCCAAAACTTTCAATCTAAATTGCAATTTTAGTCAGTTTAATGAAAAAATAAAAAAATGAATTTCTAAGAAAAAATAAGTTCTTTTAATAATGAAATATTACCTCATTCACTAAATTTAGCGCCTCAGTGTACATTTGATCAGTTAGTGACTCCATCATATATGAACCCCCCCAAGGATCAACCACTTTGGTAATTCCAGTTTCTTCTTGAATAATTATTTGAGTATTTCGTGCAATTCGAGCTGAAAATTTTGTCGGTAAAGCAAGTGCTTCGTCAAAAGCATTGGTATGAAGTGACTGTGTGCCTCCAAAGACAGCAGCCAAACCTTCAATAGTTGTTCTTACAATATTATTATATGAATCCTAAATAATCATTTTTTTACTCTAACTTGCTGTGTTAAGCTCCAACCTGAAGTTTGAGAATGAGTTCTAAGCATAAGTGACTTTTCTTTTTTTGGATTAAATTTTTCTTTGATCAAGTGGGCCCAGAGTTTACGAGCAGCTCTGAATTTTGCAATTTCCTAAAATATTTTATTCAACAATATTACCATATAAAAATTCATTCCGACGCCCCAAAAGAAAGACAATCTTCCAGCAAAATCATCAATATCTAGCCCTCTTTCGATTCCTTTACATGTTAAAATTTAAAATCCAACCAATTTTACAATATTCAAGGCCATTAGCAATAGTAAATCCTAGCTCGAGAACATTATTAGCGCCTGCTTCCTGAATATGATAACCGGAAATTGATATTGAGTTAAACCGAGGCATGTACTAATAAAATTACTGTTTTATCCTAAAATACTTTTGTAGTAAATTCAAAAATATCGCCAATTATTCTTAAAGAAGAGTCAGGAGGGTAAATGTATGTATTTCTAACCATAAATTCTTTTAAAATATCATTTTGAATTGTTCCACTTAACTCCTCTAATTTACAGCCCTAAATGCAAATTTCTCAAAATAAAAACTTGTTCTTCGGCAGCTACAGCATAAAATGCAAGGATTGGAAGAACTGCGCCATTCATAGTCATTGAAGTAGAAATATCACGAAGATTAATGCCCTCGAATAGGTCCTATATTGTTTTTATCTATACTAAATAAACTTTCATATCCTCAACAGTATCAATAGCAACCCCGGCCATTCCAACATCCCCAGCGACATTTTCGTTATCAGAATCATATCTATTAAAAATTATATTTAGATAATAAATAATAGCCCTCTGTGAGTCGGAAGATCAAAGGCTATGCTGAGACCTTGGACTCCCGCTTTAATATTCTCTTTATAAAAACGATTACTTTCCTCAACAGTACTAAATCCGGCATACTACAAGCGTTCATTAATAAATTTCATAAACTTGTCTTATAGTCCAGGGTCTTTGCGTATACATTGTAGGGTAAGGACCTCGGGTAAAAGGGTATTTTCCTGAAATAGTCGATTCCATGTTTTCTACGTCCTTTTTTGTATATATGGGTTTTAGGTCGATGTCTTCATTTGTTTTTGTTACAAGAGATTCGACCGGACGAGATTTTAATTGCTTTTTTGCTAATGCGGACCATTCTGGGTCAAGGGTGCATAAGTTACGTAGTATGAATTCTTTATGTTTGAGATAATTCTTTATTTTCCAAATCTATTTAAAATATGAAAGAAATAATTAAAATAAAAGTATAAATGTTTTCAAATCTGTTAAACTTCAATACCATACAAATAAATACCACAGATTTTTATATAAAAATTAAATATTAAAATATTATTTATAATAAACTAACTAATAATTAAAAATCAACGTGAATCAACATATATAATTTATGTGTGAAGATTATAATCTAGACAAGGCAATTGAATGGATTATTATTAACAAATATCAAAGGGTTCGAATTGTATAATTTACAAAAAATAGGTTGCGCTTCAATTCGAAGATAGCCAACTGAAGATATCTCCCCAAATTGCACAGACTATAAAAATGGAGACAGCAACGGATGTTTGCATCCTTGGTGATACTCTTTATGGGAGGTATTGATTTTGATACAAATAGTTATTTTTAGCTGTTGTGTTGACTATGTCGCCTCAAAGCATTTTGACGCAGATTGTGTTATTCATTTTGGTTTTGCGTGCTTTACAAAGTGCAATTCTATCCCAACATTTTTTCTTTATGGAAATAGAACTTTAGATCTTCAAAATTGCTATAAACATTTAATGGATAACTGTATTGACAGTAATGAAAAGCAACTTGTTGTATTTGGTGATCCTGCATATACCCAACAGCTCGGTATTTCTAATAATTTGTATTTATAAATAAAATAAACTTTAAATAATATGTTAAATGAAATTCGTATTCTGTACGGTTTCATAGTAGTTTATTCCAATATACCATAACTTGTATTTAATTTATAAATGCTGTTTTGTGTTGATTTAATGTAAAAATAATGAAATTGTTAAATATTAAAAATTATATAAATTACGGTTATTTTAGACGAGTTTAAGAACATGGTTATGGATTCATACCAGAACATAACTTTTGGTTCCATCTGCTTGCCGTGTAACAATTGGGACGAATATTCTAGCAATTGTGAACCTGAAAATTATTCAGGAAGTATTGTTTTTGGACGAAGCTTCAATGTTCCTATTGAAATACTGGAAAAAGCAAATTTTTTCTATATTGGTGATAAAAAAGAATTAGCGACCTGTTTTGCTCTTCGTTTCCCCGAATCTTCAGTTCACTGGCACATTTGTGGGGCAGACGAAGGACAGATTGTTAATCCTCGCAGTCTTATTTTAAAAAGATTCTCATATATTCACAAGGCTTCTGCAGATTCAAAAATATTTGGGATTGTGGTTGGAACGTTGAGTCTGCGTGAAAATGCTAATCTTATTTCAAACTTAAGAGACATTATTACTCGAGCTGGAAAGAAATCATATACTTTCGTAGTTGGAAAGTTGACTCCTTTCAAACTTGCCAACTTTTTAGAGGTCAATTAAATTTATAACACTATAAAAACTCAAGTTTGTAGATTTATTTTTAGATCGATATGTTTGTTTTATTGGCATGTCCTATGAGCTCGTTGATTGACAGTACTGACTTTTATCGGCCAATAATAACCCCTCATGAACTCCATTTTGCATTAGATCCGTCATCAAAATGGTCTTCTTCGATTAATTTTGATTATCAAGAAGTTCGGCGGATTGGTGGTAAATGATTTATTTTAACTTTTATAAACTCAGGAAAAAGTATTGAAACTGAAATTTTGGATGTGGATAATCATAAAGAAATTTCTATTTCTGGATTTAATGGATCAGTTGACATATATTCAGCAGGTTTATTTGTAATTTGCTTGATCTCAGTGGATTTTCTTAATAATCGTTCTTGGAAAGGTTTAGAGATTCCCAAAACTAAAACAGACGCAAGTAAAATAGAGGAAGGAAAGACCGGACTTGCCTGGCATTATGAAAAAGAATTATAATTTTTATAAATTTTATTAATATATACAATGTTCATTTGTGTATGATTGTTTTCCGTTCATTTAAGCAAAGATACAATGACGTAATCACATAATAAAATTCAAATAAGGACAAGGTCACATATCAAATATTCTAATATTTCGTCCAGAAAATTTACGTGCATTCTTGCGTCTGTTGCTCTGAACCGGTTAAAATATCCAGCAGAAAAATCTGTCAGCATGCCATAGTAAAAGAAAATTAACAGTGGGCATCCTGTGGAGCCATAGGTGGCGCTTTGCAATCGCTCAAAAATTTAGAAATGCTAAGAATATTCTTGGGATTGATATGTCTAGAGCAGTTATTCTCAACGGCGGCCCCTGGGATTTTTATGGAGCCTGCTTAAAATTATAAAAAAATATTAAATGTCACCGTCGAGATAGGTCGGGGCGCCAGATTGGTTATGTTTAAAATTTTTAATACAAATTACCTTTCTGAAGTTTTTTCTTTTTCTGTTCATTACTTCTTTGGTTTTAATATTTTATTTAAAAACGCTTTAACCAATGTTAGCCAAATACAATTTATTAAAAAGTGTATTTTTAATTTTTAAAAATGTTTAAATTTTCTATTTTTAAATTACTTTTATCATTAAAACTTTAAAATAAAATTCGGTCTACGTCCGGACGATTCAATGCAAATATTTTTCCCTATGCGGACTTCAACCCGGCGAATTTATAACAATGGCACAATTATTTCACAGTTATGTAAATATGGCATAAAAAACACAGAACCAACCCCATAAATATTTACAATTGAAGTTTTTTTACTCTTCTAATATGTATCCTTTGATCTTTTTATCCTCTTTATTAATTATCGTTACGAGTTCTCGATCCCTATCCTTCACAATATATTTTTGTGCAGATACCTCGTCGTATAATGGATACCTTTTATGCAGATATCTTTTATGCAGATACCTCGTCTATAACCCAGGTTTGCATCCCCATCATGGCGTATTAAAACTTCATTGCCACTTTGACGCATTTTTTATAGCATCTAAAATTTCCATTTAATGCACTCGTGGATAAGATCCATCTTTTTAAAGATTGGTTAATTCTATTGAAATTAAACACAGAAATACTGTCGAACTTGCCTCTGTATCCACGGGGCACGTGGTTGTCCGGCAACATGGTCAATTTCGTATTCTACACTAAGTTGTTTTATTTTAGAATTTCTAAACTCCTTTTCATAGTATGGAAAATTAGTGGTCCCCCGATTATAAAAAAACATATCATCTTGATTCCGCGGAGCTGATTTGGTAAAAGCACATTCTATCATAGCAAATTTTGAAAAGAAATCCAATAAAACAAGAATCTATTATTTAGATTACTAAATTAGCCACGAATATTTTGCATTTTCGGGTCGAATAGCTTCTTAGATCGACAATGTACCGCGTGAAGAAGCAATAATAGGCGTTATTATTGGTTTAGTCGCAAGCAGTCGATTCGACTAGAAATAATAAAATTGGTAATTTAAGTTAAGGGTTTTTGATACGAAAAAAACATACTTCATCCCCATTGAAAAATTGTATTTCGATAGATGAACATTCATTTTTGTATTCATTCGTTTAAAATAAGATAAATTTAAATTTAGTGGAGAAAAATTAATAGTTGAAGAACGAATAGTTGTGTCATATATGAAAGTGCTTCGTTTTATAAATTGGATCCAGTTTGTAGTTGATTCTTCACTCATGAGCTTTGAAAGCTTTCGTGTCAAAGTTTGATTAAACCTTTCCACAATTCACTAAAACAAATAAATACTGTATCATTACTTGTGATTGAGAATGATTTGGTTTTTTTTATAAATATGTTTGATTTTGTTTTAAGTTAAAAAGAATCGAATCTTAAACTCCGTTCTATTCTTAAATTATCTGTTTATAAAAGAAACAAGAAGAAAGAGAAGTTAACTAAATTAGACGAGTCGCCATTGGATGGACAGGCAATTTCCACATAATATCGCGAACGATATCCGCTGAAAAAGCCAGCTCGTTTTACGAGTGTCGTGACTTTTCCTTGAGATGATTAAGCCAATCACTGAGAGGAGTTTAAGCACTTTGGGTCTAATTATCCCAGTGATCTCGAAAGCCAGAGGAATGAAGCAGCAGGTATCAGTCAAAGAGCCATATTTTGCAGTTTTCCTAGATTCGACAAGGGCAGATTGAGAAATAATAATATTGTATCATTACTTGTGAAGTGAAAATTAAAAATTTGATATATATGTATTTTAAATTATTATTAAATAATATCATGTTTAATTATTATATATTTTTATTCTAGAACGTGTGATTTCTTGTTCTGTGTGTCCATTTATTAATAAATGTTAAATAGGCTTGATTAGATATGACTCGTACAGATCCTCTCGCTGATGCATTGAAATGTATAACGAACTGTGAACGACGTGGTAAAAGACAAGCTTTAATACCTGCTTCCAAAATGATTATCAAATTTCTTACAGTAATGCAAAGATATAGTATTCTTGTTAATTTTAACTAATAGATTACATCGGTAACTTTGAAATGATCACTGCTAATGGGTCTAATAAGATCTGTGTAAATCTAATTGGTAGAGTCAATAGAGTAAAATAATATATTTAAATTAATCAGTGTGGAGTTATCAAACCTCGATTTGATGTCACTCATCCAGAAATAGAAAGGTGGACTACTAATCTTCTTCCTGCTCGTCAATTTGGGTTTTTTGTTGACTGTATTTTGTTTAGCCACGTTTTATTCACAACTTCTAAAGGAGTCGTTGAACATGGTTATGCTAGAAAGCATAAAGTTGGGGGGAAAATCGTCGGATTTTTCTATTGATTCTTAATTTATCTCCAATTTTTTTCTTGTGATAAATCTTTCTTTAACTAAATCTTACTGAATTTATATTTGAGGTCAATTCTTTTACTATGAAAAAAACAACAGACAGTTTAACTCCGTTCCGTCGCAAGTAAGGCAAGAGTTTGTTTAGTCGTCGGAAAATAACCCGGTCAACCTGTCCGAACATCCTCTCGGCTAGGAGCGGACGTTTCCTGATTTCAACGGTTGACATTCTTCAACCGACTGTGTTATTGATTTATTCAAAAACTTGTGAAACAAATGAATTAATTTTTTGACGTGGACAGAACCTACCGATGTTTCTTCTGCACGATAGGACCTGTAGCCTTCTTTGGTCGATAGAAAGATCCCAGCAGAAGGAATGACACGAACAAATATTAAATTCAAACAGAACAGAATTGTATTTTCCGTATAACAAACTCGTCACTAAATTAAAAGAGGAAGAGAAGGAAAAAGAACCAAGAAAACAAAAAAACCTGCATCTATAACGATCCAAAATATTTTAGATTTTCCACGGATTTTATAACTCCAGTGTTAATACAAAGATCAAGTTGCTTTCTGTTCTTACCAATCCAGCAAACAGTATTTTTTTCATAAGATAAGGAAAAGCTTTTATTCTGACACCATTTGACATTTTTTAATGAAAATGAGTTTTAAAATATCATCTGCATAAATGAGCATCTTTTTACGCCGAAATCTCCCTCTTTTGCAAAAGATATTCTTTGATAGTCTTTTTAAGACATTTTTAATGATTTTTGAGTTAGGATATATAAGGCTAATTGGTCTGTAATTTGCAGGATCAGAACTCGGTTTTCCTTCGGATCATGCGAACAATTGTCCTTTTCCATGCTTGAGGAACATGTTCAATACTCGACGAAGAATTAAATAACTTCCATGGTCCATATAAAAAGGCATTTCCGTCTTTTTAAAGATAATCATAAGTATGTAGTCCCAACCAGGGGATTTATTTTTAAATCCGTGTATTGCTAACTTGATTTTTCCATAGAAATAGCTAACATAATGGTACTTTCGTAAGCGATAGTAATATCCAAATACACGTATCATTTTGTATATTCTGTGAAATCAATGATAAAGGGTCCACTTCTTGAATCTTAGATAGCTGTTCTTTTAACTTCTCAGGTACTTCCTCTCATGGAATCAGACACCTTCACTGGACTTGAGTTTTATCTCCCAACCTTTTTATCAGAACTCACCTTAAAGAAAAGTTTCAAAAATTCGGATTTTTAGGGGAAAGTTTAAAGCGGGTCCCAACACCGCTTTGATTTACTTTCCTAGTTTCTTTTTTCACGAAGTAGTTCAGATTGCTCTTCATTTATCAATCGATTTTTGTATGAGAAGAGAAACCTTTTTTTATAGTCCTCGAGATAACTTGGAATAATATTTCTCATTCTTTCATCCAAAAATTGATCTCGTCAAAATTTAGTATAAATGAATTTATTTATTTAAAAGGAAAACCCGAAAAAGAGAGAGTAAGTTAATGAGACAAAGTATGCCCCTTCTGCGTTGTTTTCCTCTTTTTTATGTTTAATTCCGGATTCGAGAGGAAAAAGCTCTCTCAAGAACACTTCCAATCGTTTCCGCCGCGTCTTCAATCTCTTGAGGGATGGGTTGGTCCAGCTGGAGTCCATTTGCTAATTTTATGGCATATCGTTTCGTCTTTTCGAGCTTAGCGATAATGCCATTCCTCTCAGCAGTAGGGTACCATCCCTCGAACCCGTAGGTAAGCAATGGTTCGACGCACGTTTTATAAACATATAAAAATGTTTCCGGACAAAGGTGGAAGTGAATTATGTTTCTGAGAGCGAAAAATTTAGTATTTTCAATTCTTCGCTGAGAACTGTTTTCGTTCGTAATTTCATAGTTTATGGGAAATGGACACTCCCCACATCATTTTCAACATAAGGCCGGTCACACAAACCACTTAAAATATTTGCAACAATAAACAATCTAATCGATCACCACTTTGCTGCTGAAAATGATAAGCTCTTCAGACTTTTAAATTTCAGATAGATAATGTTCATCCTGATTTGACTTCACGCACCCATATGCAGTATGCTTCGCATTTAAGTATCCAACAAAAATTGGATTTTTATTTCCTTCCATAATTTTTGACAATCGACAAATAGTCTTTCAACCTTTTGGAGTATACAGTGGGGCAAAAAAGTCATGGCACCTTTGCAAATTTTGACTAAATTTAAATTCTTTGAAAAAAAATTATTAAATACATTACTTTAAAAAATAAATAGTAATATAGAACTTTTTAGATAAATTATTAAAAAAACTATCTTAAAGGGAATTATTAATAGTGCACTAATTAACGATTTATTTTAAAGTCAATTTTTTGAGGGAAAAAGTAATGGCACGAAATCCAATTAATATTAGTGCATTCCCTTTTGCTAATCAACAATTAGAAATCTCTCATAACTTTTACCGTTTTGGTGGGCAGTTACAACTCGTGTTTTAGGTCCAAAGAATGCTCTTTTCTCATCGACGAGATAATTTTAATAAAAGGCGAAAAATAAAAGTATATTTATACTAATCGGAATCTACTAATCAATTATATTAATAGAACTAAGAATCAATTATTTCAAAGAAAAAACAAGGCACCAAAAGATAATCATTTGTATCTTATTGTCAAAAAAATCCATATTTTTTGATAATGTCGTCACTTTTTTACACATCAAATTTGACGTTTTTCCAAATATGAAGCAAAAACAATTATATTTATTTTATTTTTTTAAGGAACAAAAGGAACAATTCAATCGATTTTGTTCCTTAAAAAAAAATTATATTTATTTGAAATTCATGAATATAATTAGCACGAAATGGGTTCAAAAGAATGCAAGATTTTATTGTGTAGCATGATGAACTAAATCGAAAAAGTTATCATTGTAAAAATATATTGATTTAAAAAAATGATAGGTGTGCCATGACTTATTTGCCCCACTGTATATCTCCCGGTTATCCATTCAATAAAAGTTTTTAAATCACTGGATGCTAATTCCCATACATTTTGTTCAATTATTCTTGGATTCCAAATATCAATAGATTTTTTTAATAAAATATCGATGTTCCTGTGCCAGCGTTAGCACCAGGATACCAGGGATATCAGTTGAACTGTATCCAGGAATAATGATACTTCCAGACTTATTTATTTTCGTCTTGTTAATGATAAATACATCCATCTGAACTGTGCTGATAAGAGCTATCAGCTCTGCTGCCCGAGCCATGGTAATCCTGGTTATATTTAATTTATTTGGTGGGTGCTTTCCTTTTTTAAGAGAGCCACCAAACAAAGTAAAAACTTGGCATCTTTTTTAGTTCTGGTCATATTCTTAATAGACCTTTCAACCTCACTGATTAAATCAGCTAGAGGTCGACCCGTCATTGACCCAGCTTCTGAAGTCAAAAAGGTCTGCATAGCCAAGTGAGATATAATTCTTTACTCTGTATGTATTCTAACTTCAGCTGTCTTCCTAACTCTTGGAATGTTCCATCCTGCACGTGGCTTCAAGGCCTCATTTTTTATATCTGCATGGTTGATTTTGGGATTTTCCGAAGTTTTTTAACAGTTTGTGCACCAATAATTTCTCATTTTTAGCTTTGACTCTTCTTAGCTTTCTCACAGCCCAGATAATTTGCCAAGTGGCTTGGAGAACCGCAATTGATACATTTTTTCACGCAGATGTCCTTGCAATCTGTTCCGGAATGCATTATGGCTGATATCAAGGCATTAAGGTATTGCCTGCCTCTCCATATTCGAAAAGCCGATCTCTCACTCAAATTGTACAAGCGATTGTGCTTCTCCATGATCAGAAGTTACCATTTTAATGATAAGCAGTCTCACTCCCCTTTTCTCAAAGCGTTCAAGAGTCATTTTTCATTTCACTTTGCCTTTCAAGAAGTTTTCGAGTCCATCAATTTTGATCCAAGTTGGGACTTTCTTTAGAATTATTGCCATTAGCCCGATTTTTTTATTTTTGTGAGAATGTCCTTCATCTCCTAAAGGTTTGCTTTTTCTAATTCATTTCAAAAGTTTTCCACATCTTTTTCGACTTTGAAATTCAGTAAAAACTCTCCTAACTGTCGGCAAGAAACTCGTGCCTTATTGACTTCATGTTGCATAACGTGTTGAAAATCTTTTCAAAATATCAGGATCAATTAAATAGTTTTCTAATGAATATGAAATCTTAAAATCAAATGGTAATTGTGGATGAATTTTTCTTGTTCTTGCAGGAACGGGCAAATCAGTGAAATTTGCAGGCAATGGTCTTGTATAAAAAAAATCATCCATTAGAGCCTTATATTTATTTTTGCAATAAATCACATTATCAGCAGTAATTCTCTCACTTGATCTTAGTTTCAAAAATCGTTTTAACAACTCTATTGTAGTTGCATCTGCTTCAGGAACTAAATCTTCAAATTCTACAGACTCCATTGGATAAAATATAATTTTATTATAATCAGGAAAATCGACCATTTCCTGATAATTTATAAATAAATCAATCACCGGCCAATTTTCAATTGTAGGAGTCCCCAAAGATTTAAAAACGCAATGAAGCTGATCAATATCATTTTCTCCCTAAGATAAATATTAGTATAAAAACTGGAAAAAGTGGAGAATTGTTTATTAGTTCGCCAAATATACATCCAACAGCCCTGAAATAAAAGTGCAATTTAATAATACCATAAATCAACCCCTTCGTTGTAATTTTTATCTCCGTAGAGTAGTTCAGGAGCACGATACCACCTTTAATAAGTTTTTTAATAAACTTATTCACCGTGTAGCTACTTGATGAGAGTAAAGTCTGGAATCATCTCGACTAAATATTCTCGCTAAGCCAAAGTCGGCAATTTTTAACACGCCTTCTGAATTTATCAACAAATTAGCAGGTTTTAAATCCTAAAACATGATCAACCAATTTATGCTACTCTATGCATTATTTGATTTTTGTGCAGATGTGCAACCCCTTTTAAAAGCATTAACATGTATGCTTTAGTTTGAGCGTCTGAAAGATGAAAATTGTAGTCTTTAATAACTTCAGATAAATCAGAAGACATATATTCGAATACTAATACAACCCCCAATCCATATGGTAGTACTTCATACAAACTCACAATCTGTAAATTTTAAGGCAGTTTAAAACATGTAAATGATCACTTATGTATTGTAGCGCCTTAATTTCTCTAGAAATAAGTTATCAGCTTTTGACTACCGGATTACATTGTTCGATATTCCAACTTCCTTTAGATTTCTCAGCTGTACCTTCTTTAGCGCGACAATTTCTTGTGTCTTTTATTTTACAATCTTTTTATTTATACAATTTTGTTTTTGGCCTTTACGACTATTCCGTATGCTCCCTCGCCAATAGATTCTAATATTTTATACTTCTCCATTATAAATGGTCTGTTTTTAATTTTAAACGATTTCTATGGTTTTAGAGTGAATTAGTTATTATTACATAATTATAATTTAATTATTAAAAGTAATGTTTAAATTCGATCTTATGGTGAATATAAAATTCTTACATCGTCGCTTGTGCCACACCCCGGAGGGTTCATTTTCAGGATTTGTAAAAGTAGTCCTCATCAAGCATTCCTTATAGTGATACCAAGGTATTTAGATTTACAAGAAACCATAATTCAAGCGCCTTTGCATATTCACTAGCTTCATATACTGTCGGAACATAAATTTTTGCATCCTCTTCTTCGACTTGCTGTTTTAGTTTTTCCGACAAGTTCTTTATAACGTCTTCGTCGTCAATTTGATCATTTTCACGAATCAAAAAATTTGCATCACCTCTTCTATTTCTGTCAGGTTCTGTATTAACGCATTTTCAAATGCTTTCTTAAAACAATTTGTCATTGTCAATTCCGACCAGAGAACAGGCATGTTTAGCTGCCGTATATGACTATATCGATTTTACTTTCTCAAAATCTTTGTGCATTTTTACAGTGATTTTCTTTCTATATTCATTTATAACCTGAATTCTCACAGCTTAAGCATCTTGGATGGCTTATTAGATAGATTCCAATAGATGCACTAAAATTAGCAAAAAAAGATTAAGTCTGAATCAAAAGTATATCCTTTTATTGTAATGACAAAACGTGGACTTCACAGTACTTTATATTTTGCTAATAAAACTTTTATTTATGTGAGTATGTTCGGAGAAAATTGTCCATTCGGATTTTTAAATTATTTTGAACCTGATTTTTTACATTTTAAATAGTTTTGATCTATTTTTAATCAAATTTTAAAAGATTTCTCTATAGAGTAAAACAACATATTAAATCTTTCATCGTATTTCTAGAACAGAAGACTTATTGCAATCTAAAAGATCTTTTTCGGAGTTAAATCTTAACAGTTCGTATATGAAAGTTATTTCAATTTTCTTTTTGTTTCTTCTAACAGTTAAAAAACTTTTTTTGAGAAACTCAAATGGTTTACCGAACAATATAAATATCGGATCGTGGTTTTAATGTCATCTTAATAATAAAATGGTATGGTGTGTGTCTGTCTGTCTGTCTGTGTGTGCACACCAACTTCAAATTGGCAATACGATGTCCTCGACTTACATGATGAGGTCCTTAAAACCTTCCCCCCCAAAAAAATTAAAAAAAAATTTCTGCATTTTGGTTAAAATGAACAACTACAATGTCCTCGACTTACATGATGAAGTCCTTAAAACCTTCCCCCCCAAAAAAATAAAAAAAAATTTTCTGCATTTTGGTTAAAATGAACAACTACAATGTCCTCGACTTACATGATGAAGTCCTTAAAACCTTCCCCCCAAAAAAAATTAAAAAAAAAATTTTCTGCATTTTGGTTAAAATGAACAACTACATGTCCTCGACTTACATGATGAAGTCCTTAAAACCTTCCCCCCCAAAAAAATTAAAAAAAAATTTTCTGCATTTTGGTTAAAATGAACAACTACAATGTCCTCGACTTACATGATGAAGTCCTTAAAACCTTCCCCCCAAAAAAATAAAAAAAATTTTCTGCATTTTGGTTAAAATGAACAACTACAATGTCCTCGACTTACATGATGAAGTCCTTAAAACTTCCCCCCAAAAAATTAAAAAAAATTTTCTGCATTTTGGTTAAAATGAACAACTACAATGTCCTCGACTTACATGATGAAGTCCTTAAAACCTTCCCCCCAAAAAAAATTAAAAAAAAATTTTCTGCATTTTGGTAAAATGAACAACTACAATGTCCTCGACTTACATGATGAAGTCCTTAAAACCTTCCCCCCCAAAAAAAATTAAAAAAAATTTCTGCATTTTGGTTAAAATGAACAACTACAATGTCCTCGACTTACATGATGAAGTCCTTAAAACCTTCCCCCCAAAAAAAAATAAAAAAAAATTTTCTGCATTTGGTTAAAATGAACAACTACAATGTCCTCGACTTACATGATGAAGTCCTTAAAACCTTCCCCCCAAAAAAAATTAAAAAAAAATTTCTGCATTTTGGTTAAAATGAACAACTACAATGTCCTCGACTTACATGATGAAGTCCTTAAAACCTTCCCCCCCAAAAAAAATTAAAAAAAATTTCTGCATTTGGTTAAAATGAACAACTACAATGTCCTCGACTTACATGATGAAGTCCTTAAAACCTTCCCACCCCAAAAAAATTCCCCCCAAAAAAATTAAAAAAAAATTTTCTGCATTTTGGTTAAAATGAACAACTACAATGTCCTCGACTTACATGATGAAGTCCTTAAAACCTTCCCCCCAAAAAATTAAAAAAAATTTTCTGCATTTTGGTTAAAATGAACAACTACAATGTCCTCGACTTACATGATGAAGTCCTTAAACCTTCCCCCCCAAAAAAATTAAAAAAAAAATTTCTGCATTTTGGTTAAAATGAACAACTACAATGTTCTCGACTTACATGATGAAGTCCTTAAAACCTTCCCCCCAAAAAAAATTAAAAAAAATTTTCTGCATTTTGGTTAAAATGAACAACTACAATGTCCTCGACTTACATGATGAAGTCCTTAAAACCTTCCCCCCAAAAAAATTAAAAAAAAATTTTCTGCATTTGGTTAAAATGAACAACTACAATGTCCTCGACTTACATGATGAAGTCCTTAAAACCTTCCCCCCAAAAAATTAAAAAAAATTTTCTGCATTTTGGTAAAATGAACAACTACAATGTCCTCGACTTACATGATGAAGTCCTTAAAACTTCCCCCCAAAAAAAATTAAAAAAAATTTCTGCATTTTGGTTAAAATGAACAACTACAATGTCCTCGACTTACATGATGAAGTCCTTAAAACCTTCCCCCCAAAAAAAATTAAAAAAAAATTTCTGCATTTTGGTTAAAATGAACACTACAATGTCCTCGACTTACATGATGAAGTCCTTAAAACCTTCCCCCCAAAAAAAATTAAAAAAAAAATTTTCTGCATTTTGGTTAAAATGAACAACTACAATGTCCTCGACTTACATGATGAAGTCCTTAAAACCTTCCCCCCCAAAAAAAAATAAAAAAAATTTTCTGCATTTTGGTTAAATGAACAACTACAATGTCCTCGACTTACATGATGAAGTCCTTAAAACCTTCCCCCCCAAAAAATTAAAAAAAATTTTCTGCATTTTGGTTAAAATGAACAACTACAATGTCCTCGACTTACATGATGAAGTCCTTAAAACCTTCCCCCCAAAAAAAATTAAAAAAAAATTTCTGCATTTGGTTAAAATGAACAACTACAATGTCCTCGACTTACATGATGAAGTCCTTAAAACCTTCCCCCCCAAAAAAAATTAAAAAAAAATTTTCTGCATTTTGGTTAAAATGAACAACTACAATGTTCTCGACTTACATGATGAAGTCCTAAAACCTTCCCCCCCAAAAAAAATTAAAAAAAAATTTCTGCATTTGGTTAAAATGAACAACTACAATGTCCTCGACTTACATGATGAAGTCCTTAAAACCTTCCCCCCCAAAAAATTAAAAAAAATTTTCTGCATTTTGGTTAAAAGAAACAACTACAATGTCCTCGACTTGCATGATGAAGTCCTTAAAACCTTCCCCCCCCAAAAAAAATTAAAAAAAAATTCTGCATTTTGGTTAAAATGAACAACTACAATGTCCTCGACTTACATGATGAAGTCCTTAAAACCTTCCCCCTAAAAAAAATTAAAAAAAATTTTCTGCATTTTGGTTAAAATGAACAACTACAATGTCCTCGACTTACATGATGAAGTCCTTAAAACTTCCCCCCAAAAAAAATTAAAAAAAATTTCTGCATTTTGGTTAAAATGAACAACTACAATGTTCTCGACTTACATGATGAAGTCCTTAAAACCTTCCCCCCCAAAAAAATTAAAAAAAATTTTCTGCATTTTGGTTAAAATGAACAACTACAATGTTTCGACTTACATGATGAAGTCCTTAAAACCTTCCCCGCAAAAAAAATTAAAAAAAAATTTCTGTATTTTGGTTAAAATGAACAACTACGATGTCCTCGACTTACATGATGAGGTCCTTAAAACCTTCCCCCCAAAAAAAAATAAAAAAAAAATTTTCTGCATTTTGGTTAAAATGAACAACTACAATGTCCTCGACTTACATGATGAAGTCTCTTAAAACCTTCCCCCCCAAAAAAAATTAAAAAAAAATTCTGCATTTTGGTTAAAACAACAACTACGATGTCCTCGACTTACTGATGAAGTCCTTAAAACCTTCCCCCCAAAAAAAATTAAAAAAAAGTTTCTGCATTTTGGTTAAAATGAACAACTACGATGTCCTCGACTTACATGATGAGGTCCTTAAAACCTTCGAGGCAATAATCTCACGTATAAGAATATCCTTGATGAAAACGACAGCGAGAATATTAACAATGATGAACTCCCAATTATTCGCGATAAAGAAATTCAATTCATCCTATGATTTTCTCTTTAAAATTAAATGCATATATCATTATCGACCATGAATCAAAATTAAAGCTATTATCATATTTGACTTTGACAGAATGTGCAATTACAGATTTCACGACCTTGAATAGAGTGTGCAATTAACAGATTTGAAAAACACTTTGACTAGTCACGATCCAAGAGAGTTTTCTTGGCTCCTGGAACGTCTGTCGATTGCTGTGATCCGAGGGAACGTCTTCGCCATTCGCGCGGCTGGTCGGGTGTCTCGTGAGGCCTTTTAACTAATTAGCTATCTGTAATTTTTGGCTTTGATGGTTAAAACCACATTAGCACAATCATTAACACAATTTACCCAATTGACAGCGCAATCAGAAGAATTTGCGTAAAAATATTAACTATTTAGTTAAGTTTTTCGTAAAGATAGAATTTATTTTCGGTATGCCTCTTTTCCTAAACTTTTTTATTATTCAAAAATATTTTTTAAATAGATAACGAAGGAGGAAAAACGAAGCTGAAGAAAAAACGGTCAGCTTAAGGTAATTATTAAATCTTTTTTGTGTGTCGCTTTTCTGCTGCTACTCTGCCTGCCGCATCTCCGGCTGCCCATTTCCGCCAGTGGTTGTCTAATTCTAAAGGTCACTAAGCTAAATCTCTGGACTATAAAGGCTCTTAAGCATTATCTTAATTGGCTGTTAAAAAATTAGACTGGTTGTTGCCGTGGCGGCAGAGATTTTTTTTGTTTTACTATTTTACAAATTTTAAAGTTTTTTTTTTTTTTTTTTTTTTGTTTTTAAATTATTATTTTTATTTGTTTTTCTTTATTTTTTGTTATTTCTAAAAATTCAACCGGATTGAATTTTTAAACTCCTTAGATCCTCTGGAATGCCGAATCATCTTTTAAAGTTAAAGATAGGCGTTCCAGTGGTTTTATTACGAAATCTTGCGCCACCTAAATTATGCAACGGAACGAGGTTAGTTATCAAAAAATTGATGGCTAACGTAATAGAGGCTACGATATTAACAGGTAAGTATAGAGGTGAGGATGTTTATATTCCACGAATTCCGATAATTTCTGATGAATTACCATTTAGATTTAAAAGGCTGCAATTTCCTTTGAGGATGAGTTTTGCAATGACAATAAACAAGGCCCAGGGACAGTCATTAAAGGTAGTTGGGTTATTTTTAGAGAGTGAGTGCTTTTCACATGGACAGCTGTATGTGGGATGCTCGAGGGTAGGCAGAAGAGAAAATTTATTCATATATGCCAAGGAAGGACGGACGACAAACATCGTTTATCAACAGGCGATAGAATAGGGTTACATTAAACCAGGTAGTTTTATACATCTACATAAACTTATAGTTGTTTGATGAAACAGGCCCTCCGCAGGAGCTAGGTCGCGGTGAGCGAAGCGAGCTGCCGAGCTAGTAAATTAATAAATGAATATGAATCCGGCTAACTGTCGAGAACTGTACCTTTGTATAAAGCATGAAATATTAGTAATATTGAGATTTTGAACTTTAGAATCATCTTATCAAAAGCACTTTGAATAATTCGAGGATACTGTTGGCGAGTTTCCATAGTCTTTAGAATTACATAGACTCTCCACATCAGTTCCTTTCCAAGGAAGATACTGCTCAAGAAAGTACTAATGTCAATCCAAGCTTATTTGTTGGATGAGTACGTGACTGGCAGCTGGTTGATTTTAACATTTTTGAAGCATTAAGGTTGACGAAATTTTCCAATGATAAAAAGTTAAAGTTTTTCGACCGTAGCACTACAGGCAACATGACTGTCAACGGGTCTTTGAGGAGCTTACCACCAGACTTATTGGCACTTTTGCTGGCAAGAATTATTTCAGGTAAGACACGAAAATACAGTCCATTCTCTACACAATTGAAAATGTCCTCATTGCAATACCCTTCGTTATGTTTAGATATTATTAAAGTTTATCAGGATATCTAATACAGCGCTGGTACCAATACCATCTTTTAAGCTTGGGTTTCTTTGTGTTAACTTGAGTGTGGATTAATGATCTTTTATGAGTTTAACTTTATAGTTAAAATTAAATTCTCGACGAGCATGTTTCATTTATATAAATCAAATATTATTAATACCTCTGTCCGGTTTGCATAGTGTGAAAAGTGCCGGTGTTCAGAGTATAGAGGATCCGGAATAAAGAGGTTAGATTTATGTTGAAAAATAATGTAAAAAACTGGAAACAGGGAAAAGGGCCGATATATGAAGAGATCCGGAATATTATGGGGACTGTTTAAATAAGTTCAACTGTATCAATGAATATTGTGGTGAATCTATTTTGACACGCCTATGAATAAGCAAAAATGTGGTTTCTGGAACATAAAGACTTAATTATCGCATTTTTTAAATGAATACAAAAAGTAGTTAAAAATAACATTTTTATTTTTTCATTTTAAAATAATTCATAGATAATATATTTAATTGGTAGATACGTTTTATTCAGCCGTGTCGAAACATTCAATGGCAAAACCTTCAATATTTAGAGAACACAGTAAATTAATTTATTGTGCTCCAAAATTAACAAACACTTACAGAACAGAGCCTGCTGAAAATGATATAATTCAAAAAGAATCTATTAAATCAAAAATTAAATCTATTTTGGAAACTTATTCTGATTTAAAATACGATCCAGAGACATGTAAACTTGTTTCAAAAAATATATCAAGTAAAATTCTTAAGGCTACTAAAAATTCTGGATTTTCAAGATACAAACATGTTGTTAATGTCATAATTGGACAAAATGTTGGCAATGGAATTTTAATTTCTTCATCTTTTTTAAAAAATTTTGACTTTGATTTCTGTCTACAAGAAACAATCAAAAATAATAGCATTTTTATCTGTGTCTTGGTTTACTGTTTATACAAAGATTGACTATAAACTAACCATTTTAACATAATATAAATCATTTTTAATTCAATAAAAAATGATCAAAAATTATTTTGCATGATTAAACAATTATCTAATTATTCTACGTATTGAAATCTAGATTTCATCAACTCTAGGGTGAAGATAATTGTATAGGATTTACAATCTCTGCCACAAGTGATTTTAGAGAATCACTGTTTTCAGAATATATGCATCCTGTGTAATTTGGATAAATTTAATATGATTTTTTATGAAAAATCATACTGTGTGTGGATCTAAATAAAAGTAAAGAAAGACAATTCTAAATGATGACAAAATCCGGATAAAACAGCTTTTACAAAAATGACCCTGTTAATTATTATTTGAAAAGTCATAATCTGGTAACCTTAATTTCACATTCATAGTTCACTAAATGAAAAATCTTGTATGCTATTAACATTTAACGGCAAAATTTTTAAACCAATTAAATCAGAGGTTTCCAAATGGGGAGGCGCGCCTCCCTAGGGAGGCGTTGACTCGTGTCAAGGGAGGCGCGAAAAGTATTTCAGAAACATTTTTTAGAAAATTATATCTATGTAAAAAACGTGACTATATTCCGATAATAAGAGTTATTAATTTAAAAATTATATATTTTTCAAAAATTTATTTAATTTATTAGACAATTAAATAATTTTAACACATGGATAAATTCTTGAGTGGTTGCAAAAGAAAATTCACGAATAATAAAGATTTTGACGATGGTTCAAAAAATCAAAATGATTGGAATATAATCAATACCACTCCAAAGACAAGAAAATACTTTCCATCTTACTTATTGTTAGGATTCACACGTATCTTTGTTGATTCTATGGAAAAACCCCTCTGTTTGCTTTGCCTCAAAACACTTGCAGCAGATAGTATGAGGCCATGCAAATTAAGAAGACATTTTGAAACGATGCATTCTGAACATGTCCATAAGTCTGAAGAATTTTTTAAAAGAAAATTAGAAGAGTTTGATAACCAAACGAAATCGTTAAAAAACTTGTTTCTGTCTCTTCAAATGCTTTACTAGCATCGTACAAAGTTTCTTACAGGATTGCAAAATGCAAGAAACCGCACAATATCGGAGAAACTCTAGTTTTGCCAGCAGCTATCGATATGGTTGAAGCAATGTTTGGCGAATCCTATGCAAAACAATTACAGCAAATACCGCTTGCTGATAACACAGTCGCTAGAAGAATTGATGACATATCTGAAGATCTTTGTGATCAGTTGGTTTCTCGACTACGTAACTAAAATGACAATAAATCTGGTCTTCAAGCTCTTGTAAAAAACAGAGCAGCCACCAGAAATTATCTGGCGCACTGCATGCTGCACAGATCAGCACTTGTCTCAAAGAATATGAGTCCAGAACTGAACGATATTTTTGCGCAAATTACAAAAGTTATAAACTACATAAAACACAGTCCTTTAAGAGCTAAGCTTTTTGCAAAGCTGTGTGAAGATATGGATTCAAAATATACATCGCTTTTATACTATTGTGAGGTACGCTGGCTATCTCGTGCAAAAGTGATTAGAAGGGTGTTTGAACTCAAAGATCAAGTTGCAGATTTTCTTGATGAAAATGATATTGAAGATGCAAAGTTGTTCAGGGATGATGACTTTATTGTCAAATTTGCCTATTTAGTTGACATTTTTGGGAAATTGAGTATATTGAATAAATCAATGCAGGGACCACAACTACATTTATTCTCTCAAAAGGACAAAATAAAAGCATTTATGAAAAAATTGGTATTATGGAAATCAAATATACAAAAAAATATCTATGACATGTTTCCACTTTTAAACACCTTTTGCGCCATAGTGAACATTGAAGCAAACAAAGACATATTTGCTGAACATTTGGATTGTTTGTTGAAGCATTTTGCTCACTATTTTAAAGATCTCGACTGTAAATGTTCGAATGGATACAGAATCCATTTATTGATGAGAAGATAATCAATTTGCATTGACAAACTTTTGAAAAAGAAAATTGATAGAATTGTCATGCGATACATTATTGAAACAAAAATTTGAGAGAGACCGCTAATTTCTTTTTGGTTGAATGTAAGAACGGAATATGAAATTTGTCGAATAAAGCAATGAAAGTTTTGTTGCCATTTGCTACTTCATATTTATGCGAAACTGGATTTTCTGCACTAGCTGCAATTAAATCTAAATATCGAACTCGTTTAGTAGTGACTAATGAGCTAAGAGTAGCACTCTCTGCGATGACACCAAGATTTGAAAAACTTTGCGCCAAGATGGAAAAAAAATTATCTCATTAACTTTTTGTTTTAAAAAATTGTTTTTGATAAAATAATAATTGTATTATATTATGGAAATATAAGGGAGGCGCAAGATTGTACTTTTTCTCTAAGGGAGGCGCGTAAAAAAAAGCTTGGAAACCTCTGAATTAAATAATAATAGCAAGGCATTGTTTCTCACTATAGCAATAGAAATTTGTTCAGTAAGATTTCATATCTCCGACGACCTTCTCAAATAGGTCCCCAAGTTATTTTTGTCAGATTCAACGCAGTAGGACCATAACCTCGGACGTCTCAAACTTTTTCTAAACACATACACTAGGTGCAAAAAAAAACCGTTTTTTCGAAATATCAAAAATTTACTATGCAACTATATTGTTTTTATTAAAGAATTGAATAATTTATCATTTTTTAACACTAGTTTTATTTTTATATTTGAACTTGTAATCATTTTTACTTAACAAATTATAACTAACAAAAAATCAAACGCAATAAAAAACCGTTTTATTTTGATTATTTAAAGTTAGTATTCAATATGGTCCCCTTTTGCCTTAAAAAGCTTTTGTGCTCTATTCGGCATGCTTTCGATTAATTTTTTTATAAAACTAATCGGTATTTCGTTCCAAATATTTTCGATTTTTTCTTTCAATTCCGAAACATTCTTTGGATGAAAGGTGTTTAATTCCCTCTTCATATGAGCCCATATATGTTCGATCGGATTTAAATCCGGTGATGAGGTGCCCATGGTAAAAGGTTTACTTTTTTTGAAAAAATCGCATAGTCATCTTGGAATATGACATGGTGCCATGTCTTGTTGGAAAATAAAGTCACTAAGCTCCATTTTTTTGCAGATTCCCATAAATGGTTACATAGTGTGTTGATATAAAGTGCGGAATTCATATTCCCGTATATAAAAGCAACGAGCCCATTCCGTAATAGGAAAAACAAGCCCCAGACCATAACTTTCCCCCCACCAAATTTTACAGTAGGCGAAAGGTTGCTTTTTTGAAGGCCTGTATTGTTTTTCCGATAACAATATTGCCGTTTTTTAATATTAAAACTTCGAAACTGCATTCGTCACTGAAAATTGTCCTCATCCATTCAGTGTTTGGCACAGTAATGAAATGCTTTGCCATGTTATAGCGTTTTTTCACTATTTATTTTGTTCAATAATGGTTTTTTTCTACATACACGAGCATATATTTGCTCCCTTCTTAAATAATTTGCGATGGATCTTTTATCGACTGTTCTCTTCCGGTTATTTTACGGAGATCATTCCTTAAGCAATCAGCTTTTTTTGGGGGGTCCTCTTTAACCAGGTTGAGTAAAATAAGGATATCGTCCTTATTAAGAATTTTTGGTCTCCCCGACCTTTCATTCTTCAGTCGTACCATATTTAATGAATTTTCGGATGAAGTCAGCGATAGTTGATCGCGGGATATTAAGCTCGTCAGATATTTTTTTAGTGGTCCAATTTAACGCATTCAAGCTTAGAATATTTCCTTTTGTTATTACATCAAGCATTCGTAATTTTATCGAGGGTTAAAATTCTAAAAAAAGTAAAAAATGTCACACTCACCAGAATAAACGGTTTTTTATTGCGCTCGTGTAATTAAAATTTTTAATTTAGACATATAACACAATACAAAAAAAATATAACAAAATTGATTTAGGGTTAATTTAATGATCCCTTTTGATATCGACAAAGAAAAATCACGGTTATCTTTGCAAAATATGCCGTATTTAAAAAAACGGTTTTTTTTTGCACCTAGTGTATTTGTTCGCAAGTAATTTTTATAAAAATACATCAAACTATTAATTTTAAGAACTAAAATTTTAAAAAAGAAATTTTTAAATTATATAATGGATTTCTTTTTGTATTTTAAATAAACAATAATGGAACAACAAAACAATAAAAATGATCTCGTATTTATCGACTGTACTTTATATTATAAATTAAATACAAAAGATTTATGGATGTACCTTTATCGAAACATTTTTATGATATTTATAAGTATATAATAAATAATAAACTACGGAATAATAAAACTATGTTATCGTCTAACAAAGATTCACATCTAAAAAGAGTTTCAAAAAAATGTTGATGATATAAATAGTTATCTACTAATATATTCAATTATAATTAAATGTGATATAAAAATATATTTATAGCTATCTCATGGACAAGTCTAACAAAAAGGTTAAAAGACGTGCATGAAAAATCTCACTTAAAATTTGGTAACACGTACAAATTAGGACCTGATAAAGATGAAGAATTTAATCGTGAATTAGCTTTAACAAAAATCAACACAATATTAAATAAATTTTGTCCTAATCATACATATGATTCTGAACAAAGTCCAATTGATGCCTCAAATTTAAATACAAGAATCATTGAAGCAATGAAAACATGTAGAACATGCAGATATAAATTAATTGTCAATATTACAATTGGTCAGAATTTCGGAGATGACATTTTAATAACTTCATCAGCTTTAGCTGACTATCAGTTTGATCATTGCATAAATGAAATTTATCGTAATGAAAATATGTTTATTCATGTTTTTGTTTTCGCTTCGTACACATATTAATTTAATTTAAAAATAAAGTATTAATTCTTATTATATTTAAAACAAATAGTTTTTTATGACAATTATTTAAAAAGAAGTGAATAAAAGACGAGCTCGATCTGCGAGTATTGCGCGTAGCCGTGCAAGATTGTAACCGAGATCCTCTGTCTCAGCAAAGAGGATTCGCGTGTATCCATATTTCTTTGAGCGATAAGAAGGCCGACGTCCTTCAAGAATTTGGGATATTTTTCCGGAGGTCCAAAGGTTCCGGAGGGCTTAAAAACCAAAGGGACAAAGGAATGTTGGGCGGCAAGTACGACCTCTTACTCGCCCATCTGTGCCTCCACCCTCAACCCCTCAGAAGAAAAAATCCGAATAATAAAATTATTTTGAAGAGCAGCTGCGGCGGACTCAATGGATTACGCCCGGGCCATATCAAAATACCCTGATATCCGCCATAACCGCTCTAGTCGGTAGAATATTGAGCGGTGAGATCCTCCACTTTCCGAGGAACATGCTCTTCTCGGCGCATCTACTTGCATTCCTGGAAAAAGGACGGCGGAATCCGTCCCATAGCAGTTAGAAACTACTTCCGTTGCCTGACTGCTAAATTGGTAGCAAGGAGCGTCTGCCTCCGCCTCAGCTCCGAACTTGCTCCTTTCCAAATCGGGGTGGGGATCGCCAACGGTTGCGAAGCCACAGTTCACGCTGCCAGAAGCCTTTTCTTTTCTAACAGAGCACTCATCTCCCTCCACGCAGCCGTGAAGCTCGATTTATGCAACGCTTTCAACAGTGTAAGGAGAGATTGCATCCTCGAGGCTTGCCTTAAAAGGGCTCCGGAGATCGCCCATTTGATCTTCCTTTCCTACGGCGAAAAAAGCACGCTTATCTCTGGGAACCAAGTCGTCCGCTCATGGACAGGAGTTCAGCAAGGTGACCCACTCGGGCCGCTCCTCTTCGCCATCGCAATCGATGATGCCGTAGACTTTCTAAACTCTCCCTTCAATTTGTGGTACTTGGATGATGCATCGGTTTGCGGATCCATTGAGTCCATTTCCCGGGACCTCTCACGTCTCATCCCTCTCTTGGACACCTCAGGCTAGAATTAAACGAAAGAAAATGCAGCTTTTGAATATCAACTATCCTGAGGAAAATTTTCATGATTTGAGAAAATCAATAACCGATCTCATCTCCGGAGTTCAGATCACCAACATGTCCGAAGCCACATTCTCGGATGCCATCTCAGCTCATCTGGCCTAAGAGCCCACCTGGCGAAAAGGACCTGGAATTCCGTGACCTCATAAACTGACACTAGACTCCACATCGCCTTCTTCCTCATGAAAAGCAGTATGTACATGCTGAAACTGCTATACACGCTCCGCTGCCTGCCATGCTACTCCCATCTTGACTTGCTATTTTTATGGAAACCTCCCTGAAATCGTCCATGGAAGCAGTTCTGAACATCGCCTTTGACGAAATCGTTTGGAACCAAGGAAAACTTCCCGTCAGGTTCGGAGAGATCGGCTTCCAGTCGCCCAAAAACATGGGGCTTGCTTTCCGCAGCACACAAACACAGCAGCTCCTGGTTCGACCCCTTCCTGTCGGCATCAACGGGCTCGTTGTTGGATGACGAGACCCTCCGGATCGGAGTTGCTCTCCGGTTGGGTCTTGACATTTCCACCCCCACCGGTGTCGATGCGGAGGTATGGTAAATGTGAAAGGTCTGCACCCCCTCTCGTGCCGCCGGAGCGCAGGCCGCTCACCCCGTCACTGGGCACTCAACGACGTCATCTTGAGAGCACTCAATGCTGCGGTTACCCGAATGTATTCAAACCAGTCGGTCTGGACAGGGGGAATGGCAAGCGCTCAGACAAATAGTTAACATTTAAATTAATTTCCCTTTTTTTATTTGTAACAAATCACACCACCGCCAAAACTTTTTTCCTAGAAAGTTATCTTTACTCTCAAGTTTTTGTCCTTTTTTATACAGATTGATAAAAACAGAAATGTTTTCTCTTAATTGATTTTATAAAATTCTATGGATATGCTTTGCAATTTTCAAAATTTCCCATAGTTTGTTTTACCGATTTTAAATAATTTTTAATTTAAATACGTTTTGGTTATTTTTAAGCTCTCTGATCTTTATTTATTTATCGCCTTGTTATAGATACCAAAACTTTTTTTAGTCACAAGATATAATGCTTGTTGTTTTCCACAGCAGTATCATTTTTTATTGTTTTACAACTTTTATTTTAACAAACTCATTCGCTAAAACAAATTAAACTGAGTAGGTTTTGAGCTTTTTGGTCTTCCTAATTATGAATTTTCTGCACAAATCCAAATGCAACTATTTAGCAACGCAGTTGTGTGTTTTAAAACAAGAACTATTGACAATTTCCCAAAATTTCGTAGCAATATTTATATTAATGTCTTGACATGTGAAATTTATTATACTATTGAAATGATCTTAAAAAATCATGTTTTCAAACAAGGAGCACATTTTATAGTAATTTAGTATCCCATCACGGAAACCATGCCAATAATTATAAGGGATTCGAATTTAGTAATTCACTAACAAACAACACAGTTTCAAAAATGAATTACTTAAATTAGTAAGACAAAAAAGAAAAGTAATCAGAAAATTAACACATTAATTTTTATGATTCAGCAGTAACTTCAGGAAATGAAACTTTTTCGACGATTATATGAGCAAGACAGTCCCCCCGGTAAACTGGACAAATTTTTAAAGGTTCATACCAATGAAGTCGGTTTTTCCATGATTATCAACAATAAGCCCAATTCCATCGCGATAATCAGGATCAATTACTCCCCCTAAACATATTTATTGGAAATTTATAAAATAGATATAAAAATCATAAATATTTTTAAGATTTGAAAACCATTTAGTGAAATACGCCTTTTTGCCAAATTTTTTACAGGAACTAAAATAAGTTTAAAAATAAAGAACCAATTCTTCCATAACAACCGTGAGGAAACATCATACTGACGTCAGTTTTTACTATTTCCACAGATTCGGCTGCGACAGTTAGGTCGTATGCACTACATTTATGCTGATTTTAATATAATACCTAAATAAGTTTATTGCCACAGATGAATTAGACATTCGCATAGGAGGGAAGGCATAGCGAGTTATAAGTTTATAAAAGAGAGTGTTTTCAGTTTCAGAAGTCAGAGACGCATCAGAAATTAGCGACTCATTCCTCGAGATTAATTTTGAATCTGAAAACCGGTTCGATGGAGGTCCCGGTCCAATTTTTGGCATTGCGGTGCCGTCTTTGGAAAAATTTTTTGTTACAAAACCCACAGTCGACGTGGGAATTTCCAGCATTTTAGATATTTCTTTGATTGTTTTTCCAGAGGAATAATATCCAATTATTACCCCTTTTGTAAAATCAGATAAATGAATTTTGGAATTAGCCTCCATCAGCAACAACGAAAAAAAATTTTGTACGGCAAAATTAAATTTATTTAAATTTAATTTAAAAAACAAGAATAATGCTTCATATTAAAAAAATAATTCTAATCTTGGAAAGAATTCTTCAATTTTATTAAAAAACGTTATTGGAAACAAATAAAGAAAGGGAGGACCTTTAATTGCAACGAATTGTCAAGCAATTTGCGCGAACAATGGCTAAGACAACACGTTAGAACAGTCAGATACTCTTTCTAGGATCACACGTTATATTAGAGATGAGAGAAACCACTATTATAGGCAATTTCACGATGCCACGGATCATGACAAAGCCATCAAGTAAATAAATTCACGGGCTTTCACCCGAAAATATCGCTGGTCTTAACACCAATGAGAGTCAGCAAAAAGACTTGTTGATGACCAAATATTTAGTGATTTTCAGTTTTTCATAGAGAGGTAATCAAATAAAAGTCCACACAAGTGACATCCCAGACAAAACATTTTCCATCCAAAAAAAGAAAAAGTGTCACGTCATTACGATCAAGGTCAGGAAGAAAGCATGACAATTTAGCATGAGTTTCTTTTAATGATTTTTTTGGGTAGATTGGGTAACCAAGAATAGTAAGATCTTTGATTTTTGTAACTGAAAGGTCTTTGATGCTCCCAGAAAGAACAGAAAAGATTTTTTGAGATTAATAATGTCTTCGGCAATCCTGGTTACTTTGGAATTAACTTGTTCGACTTATCTCCACAAAACAGGAAATGATTTTGGAAACGTCCTACAGGATTATTCCTAAAAGCCACCAAGAGGCAAGCCTGACAAATTTATAATACAAAATATTGTAGAGTTCAACATAATAAAATCCATCCTCGAAGGAAAAGAACTGAATATACCGACTTTTCGGAAGTTTAAACTAATAAGAAGGCTAAAAAATTGTTTTAATGGACGGAGAGTTTATCTTCAAAATTCTTTATCTAATCACAGGCTTGCTATTGTCTCAACAAATACACGGAAGATGTGGACAATTGCAAAAAAGATCCATGACGTTAACCACTGTGGACACAATGAATTAGAAGAATTGTGTGAAAAACAATTTTGTTTTGTTAAAGGAGATGTTATTCGTCAGGTAGTAAAAGACTGCAATATATGCCAGTCTACAGTCCTACTGAAACAATATGACGACATAGGTCATATTTTTGCGGATGTAACGAATGAGAAATTTCAGATTGATATGATCGACCTAAAAAGGTATAAAATTGTGGTATTTCCAAGGTTTGTACATGAAAATCATCCATTTTTTGGTTGTTAACTGTTATTGACGTCTATTAAAGATATGCCATCACAAGGAATCTTGAAAATAAAAGTGGAATTTAAGTCGCTGAAAAATTAAACGACATTTTCATGGATGATGGCCTTTGCTGATATTTACAGTCTGATAACAGGACAGAATTTAAAAATTTTCGCATTTCTAATTTATATTAAGGATTCAAAATTACTTAAATTCAAGAAAGTCCGAACAATCCTTAGAGTCGGGGATACTTGAACAATCTAATCAGACAATCAAATAGGAGTTTATTCATATTGATAGCTTCGGATGAAAAAAAGAGTGGATAAAAAACATTTGAAAACCCGTATTTATTTACAACCACATGTAAATTGAATTTTTTTTAATTTTTTAGAAGTGAGTTCATTTCAAAAATATCGTGGTATTCCTGGATTTAACATTGTTTTTTAATTAGATGTTGAGAAAAATTCAAAAAGTTGATATGGGAGAATTGGAAGTTGTAGAAAATCCCGACATTTATTATAAAGTTTTTTTATTGTTATTTATTAGTAAAGATGATGAGTGCCCGTTTAACTGTGAGAAAGTGACTTTGCAGTCTTTATATTATAGAAAAATGAATTGAAGATGAGAGACCAGCGATCAAAATATGAGTTAGATGTTAGAGATATTGTATTCTATTTTTAATTACTTAAAGGTTTGTATACAAAAAGATTATGGGACGAAACATTCTCTTTGATTAAAATAATTTGAACATCCGTATGGAAATCCAGTAACTATTGTCGAGAAATTGTCTAACAATGTTCTTACAGATGAAGATAGTGCTGGGACTATTAAGAAAATTTATTCAAGACGACTTTAAATAATTGTTAATTATTATTTGTAATTGTCAAGTTAACTCTGATATAATAGATGTATTTACCCATAGAATCACAAAATCAATTGACATTAAACGATGGGAGGGCCAGCGGCCTGACGGATCGTCAAACTTGCGGAGAAAATTTTCCGTCTTCGGACCAAGAGCACTCAACGTCTCCACCGCAATCGACAGTACGAAGAACTTATCCGAAAGGCCGGAGTATTTTTGCAGTTTTGTATCTTCAGCTTTCTTAGCGGCGGATTTAGCCTCCAGAGCACACAAAGTTACGTGTGAGGCAGAAAATGTATCCCAGCAGGTTACGTCCCATACGAGAACTTTTTCCCCTCAAAAGGGAAAAGAGTCATTCTGTCAGGACGTTTCCCGTCACCGCGCTCGAAACCTGGTGGTTCGAGAATCGAAGGAAATCCCGGCGAGTCAAAAGCCCTCCAAATAACGTAATTCATAGCCGAGTGCCTCGGAAATCGTACGCCACTCCTGTACGATAAAGGATGCAGATCAAAAAAGTCAACAGAGCAGCCACAATGACACGCGTGCGGGACACATTGGTTTAACCCGAGGAGCAGGGAGATTCCAATTATTACAGATTCGTCATCAAGAAGGATGCCAGATGAGGCGTTCGGAAATCTGCAATGCCAAGCTCCACTAGCTGGGGATGCTGCCGAAAGTAGGAAAGGGTAGCGATGTTGATTAGACGACAGATTGAAGGTTTGCTAGCATTTTATTAGATCTCAGGTTCGTTGAGAAATTCGATCCTCTGGTAGGTCAAGACTTTGTTTCCTCCAGACTGAAGTAAGCCACATTTGTGTCCAAAGAAAATTCAGTCGAATATTATCACGTCGGCTTTGTTTCCTAGGCACGCAGCGAACAAAGTGGAGTGTGGGGAAATCAATAAATACAAAATTCTCTTAAAATATAACTTTTTTTCCTTATCACATTCGAATCTGGAGTTTTAAAAAATCACAAGACGGACTTCATTTATGATATCAAAAGTAAATCAACCAGAATCATAATGCTTCTGTGAAGAATTTCGATTTCAATTTTTGTAAGAACAGTCAAAAAATTCTCTTCCCACATAAATGGTTTTCTCTATTCTTTTGTAATTGACAAAATTTAATTTTAAAAAATCAAAGTAATACTTTACTATTTTCATTAGCTTTTTCTATTCTTTTAATGGAATTGTTTGTAAGAATTGAAAATAACGCAATTAAAAATTCAAATGTATATTTAATTTGTAAAATAAAATTAATAATTAATTATCTCTTTAAACAGCTTGTGGCGACCTGTCATTTGTTGCATATTTGAATTCTTAAATGTCAGTCAGCGATGGAAATGTGAAAACTATGCAATTAAAGATGGTACTTCTGGGAGAACAAGGAACCGGAAAATCATGCCTCGTTTCTAGATTTATAAAGGGACACTTTTTAACCAATTCCGAGAGCACTATTGGAGGTAATAATCACAAATTTTAAAATTTACACGCTTAACCATCGTTTAAAACTAATCGATCTAGCTGCGTTTTTTACTCAAAGAATTTTTATGGACGACACATCGGTTAAATTCGAAATCTGGGACACCGCAGGACAGGAACGCTTTCGTACGCTTGCTCCAATGTATTACCGAGGTGCACATGCTGCACTTATCCTTTATGACATTACCAATTCGGTAAATTATTTACTTTTTTACATTTTTTAGAAATCCTTTGAAAGGGCTGAAGATTGGCTGTATGAGTTAAGAAGACACGGCCCTCCGAATATTTGCATTGCTTTGGCTGGTAATAAAACTGATTTGGAGTCTACGAGAGTAGTTTCTTTTGAAGTTTTTACTTTTCAAATGATTTTTAAAGGATGGCCAAAATTTGGCGACACGAAATGGGTTGACGTTTCTTGAGACATCAGCAAAGACTTCTTCTAACGTTAATACGCTATTTGTTTCCATGGGTTCCACTTTATAATTTTTTTATATTTCAGCCCGAAGCGTACTGGTGTCTACTTCTGATTCTGAGTTCAATCCTCCCGATATCACTCTTCTTAACAATTCCGATCAGAAAAAGAAATGTTGCTGACCAACTTAATTATATAAATAATATTCATTTTATATTATTTTTAGTCTTTTAACTTTAGTTTGATTTTTTCGAAACGAATAATATTCTATCAATTAAAAATTATTCAAAAAATCGATTTATATCCACAAAACTGTTTTGAAAATCAAAATTGTTCTGTGAAAATATGGGAAGTCGTTCTCATTAAATAACCATGAAAATGTGACACCTTTTCGAATCATTATTTTTTCGATCTATTCTTACAAATGCTTGGTAATTTTTAACATGTGAAGCTGTAAATTAGCTTTATTTAAAGTTAACAATCGCAAATGCTCTGCTGATTTAAAAAATAGTGAATTTTTATTGATTCAAAATTTAAAAGTATCTATGGTGATATTAAACATTTTAACATAAAAGTAGATAGTGAGCCTGTTTTAAAAACACAACCTGTAAAAAATGGAAAATGTGTAAGAGCAATATTCAATTTGTTTCTTTTAGAAAAACTTCATAAAACATTCTCTCCTCCGTTCTTCGTGTTGGATATAAAAGTGATGCTTTCATGAGACACCATTGTCGCGAAGCATAGTTTACATTTTATAGAAATATGGGCCACATTCTTTTTTCTAAAGCGAAATTGAACGAGAATCCTACTTTTTGTTTGTTCTCAAAACAGCTTTCGGGTGCATTGAAATACTGAATCTGAAAAAGAATTTCGCGATCATGGAATTAATTTTTTTAATTAACAATATATTTTCTGTTAATTAAAATAAGGACCTTCCTAAAATAATGATTTATAAACTCATAGAAATTTTGACCCGAGAGAATGATTAAATAACAAAGCCAATTCCCACTTGCTTTCGTTATTTACGAGATTACCCGATCGGCTTTGCAAATGAGCGATTCAGTAACTTTCTCAGAAATATCGATTCATACTGTCATCATTTTGAAATCAATAATATTTTTTTGCTCCAACAAATGAATTAGGTAACGTTTAATAGTGGAAAAATAACATCATGTGTTAATTGTGAACTCTATTAGGGTCCCAAACTTATATGAGTAAAGACTTAAAACTTGAAAGACCTCCGTTATTTTCACATCCAAGGACTGTTACAGTTTATACTAGCTTATAAAAAAGATATTCACAAGAATTAGCGCACCTATGTGGTTTTCAGAATATGAACTTAATTGAACCAAAATATCCTTTTTATTCTTCTCTCGCTCTGTAGACCTTCGAAAAGGTTCACTCCAGTGCCTCTCACTGACTAAATGTCGGGAAGGACTGGCTCGTCGAACATCAAACAAGATAATCTCCACAGTCATCTTAAAAACAGTTGACTGGACATAGCCCTGGAGAGTCTTATTTAAACCTAACTGCCTTAAGTAACCTTTGTAATATTTGGTGACTACTCCATCCCATTTCATCAAACATTAAATAACATGGATTTTAGACTACTGCATCACCTCTAGCTTGTTTTCGAGGAGATCAGAATTCCTAAACTTCCACTGTCTGCAAACAATCTATGCATGTGATGTTTACTTTCAGGATAATGATCTCTCCGGCGATTTTACCGCGGATTGCAATATCAGGTTCTAGACAACAATCGATGTGTGTATAGCAATATCCATATTAATGCACACCTTTGTGTTCTCATACACCGATTAAACTCGGTGGGCTAGCAACTTTCTGGACTGTCTTGAGTCATACTTGTTGCATAGCAAAAAAGTAGCGACCTTA
This sequence comes from Octopus sinensis, assembly GCF_006345805.1. Lineage (NCBI taxonomy): Eukaryota > Metazoa > Mollusca > Cephalopoda > Octopoda > Octopodidae > Octopus > Octopus sinensis. The sequence continues at coordinate 74,361 of NW_021833041.1, forward strand.
ACACCTCGTTATGCCTCCATGTGTAATCATGGTAAAGCATACTCTCGCATTTCGGGGCTAAATGATCAACAGCAATCGCTTTATTTTTACAATGGTTACTTCGTGCATTGAGGCAAATATTGCACAGTATTGCCACCCTATTACGGAACCTTCTATTACACACTGCGTCGTCTATATCGCTTTTTTTGTCATGTAAATAAACATTCCACCTGTCTATCACAGATTAAACAAATTTAATAATCCACGAGTGTCTACTTAATAGCTTCTTTACTTGCAAGAGTAGCGATCTATAAGTATGTGATCGAACCAGGATTTTTATATGGATGCAAAAGTTGGATGTTCTTCGAAAAAAACCGCATTGTTGATATTTTCCATAAAACGAGAAGATATGCAATGAAGTTAGCTTTCATGCTTAGAGTGGAAACTCCGGTTAACGACTTAAAGACAGACTCGACTGAGACAATTGCCGCTCTGATCAAACAAAGAATAAGGATTCTCAATAGTAATAGATAATTCTGAGTTTCCGGTCAACATTGCGAAGAGGCCGTGTTAAGTTTCATAGCAACACCTTTTCCTTAACCACATAACTTTTTTTTGTTCTCTCGGTTTCGCGTTAAATAAAAAATTCAATTCAAATAAACTATTAACAAACTGTCAAATATTCTAAAACAACAAGGTTCAATACTGTGACGTATGATTTTCTAATCTAAAGTGAAATTTGTATAAAATAAACGATCTTCGCCATCGATCGGTGACCAATACTTTGAAAACTTTGCATGAGTTTTCATTTGATACTTCTGGTATGTCTGAGTAAACATTCAACGGTGATATTTATGTTCATCATTAAAACTAATCTATAGAAACAAATCTTATAATTTTAATAATTATACTTAAAGTTTATCAATAGAATTTGTTCTATTAAATATATATTATTTCAAATAGTAAAATAAAAATTCAAAAATATTGAGGTCATATGCTTGCTGATCAGGATAAAATCGAGCGACAACGAAAGGGTGCTGTCAAACTTAAAGACGAAATTCTTGTGAATGATCACCAAATGGTTCGACATTACTTCAAGTCGCCTACATACTGTGGTCACTGTTGTCAGTTTATTTGGTTAGTACAGATTTAAATGTTAATATTTTTAGGGGCATTACCAAACGCCAAGGCTTTAAATGCAAAGGTATAAGCATCAAGCTTCCAAAATCTAATTTATAGTTTGTCAGTTTTCCTGTCATGTAAGATGCAGCGAATATGTGACATTCCAATGCACCGGCAGTGACGTTAATATTGCATCGAATGTAAATAATTTTTGTCACTTTAAATTTCTTAGAATAACAATCAGCACGATTTTGTCTTAAATTCTTTCACGACTCCTCGATTTTGTGATCATTGTGGATCTATATGCTTTGGAATCAAGTATCAAGGATTAAAATGCAATAGTTAGATCTTAGAATTATATTAAATACTTAACCTAGAAAATTTAGTATTTCGAATTATTTCAATAAGTTAGCGGATTTCACGCTTTATTAGTACCTTTTCATAAAATAATTTTCATATTGATTTTTTAATTAATTAATTACCAATTCTGATGTTTATAAATTTAAGAGTGCTTAATGGTTATTCACACAAAATGTAAAAATTTTGTTCCACATTTATGCGGGATTTCCTGTACAGAGAGACGTGGAAGAATTCTTTTAAGTATAAAGGCTACAGAAACAAACTTAGAAGCTAAAAGTACATTACGATAAATTTTTTTTTACAGTATATGAAGCCAGGAATCTTCCAGCAATGGATCCTAATGGACTGGCTGATCCATATGTAAAAATAAAAATAGAGAATTCTGACAGAAAATCAAAGACTAAAACAATTAAAAACACCAGAGATCCATTCTGGAATGGAGAAATTTTATCTTTGTAAAAAAGTTAAATTTTTAATTTTAGGAAACTTACTCCAAAAGATCACGATAAACGAATTATTGTTGAAGTTTGGGATTATGACATGACTTCTGAAAATGATTTTATCGGATCACTTTCCTTTTCCATAAAGGATTTATTGTCGTCTCCAAATGGATCACAGACTGGAAAGAATTGGTACAAATTGCTGAAAACGGACGAAGGACGTCTTATGCATATTTTGATAGATGAAACAGTATCTTCAACTGAACAAGTCGCTGATGAAGAAATTCTTATTAACAAAATTACAACGAAAGATTCTTTCTCACTTACTAAGTTCAAAATTTTTACTGTCATTGGGCGTGGAAGTTTTGGGAAGGTTAATTGTATATGGTAATAATATGTTAGGTTGTTTTGGGTGAGCTCATATCGAGCAAAGAAGTTTTTGCTATCAAAATGCTTAGAAAAGACGTACTTATTTTGGACGACGACGTTGAGTGCTGTATGGTCGAACGAGAAGTTATGTCCCTTCAGAATCCGCCACATTTTGTCGTCAAATTATTTTGCAGTTTTCAATCATTCGTATAAATTTAAAAATTGATTCATAAAATTTTAGGATAGACTATTTTTTGTGTTGGAGTATTCTCCTGGAGGAGATCTGATGCATAGACTGCAATGCATTTACAGATTTCCAGAAAAGGATGTACGGTAAATTATATAAAATCCATTTTTTAGTTTCTACTTGGCTGAAGTTGTAGAAGCACTGAGTTATTTACATTCGCATAATGTTATAAATCGGTAAATATCTGATATAATTTACATAAACGTAGAGATGTTAAATTAGAGAATTTGCTTTTAGATAGGAATGGACACGTTAAAATGGCAGATTTTGGCATGGCCAGAATGAACATTGCCGATGATAATTTAGCGAAAACATTTTGCGGCACTCCCGAATACATCGCTCCCGAGGTTTTGATAAGCATCATTTATTTCTATAATAGATTGTTAGACGAGAAAAATACGGTAAATCTGTTGATTGGTGGTCTTTTGGGATAATGGGCTACCAAATGATAAAAGGAACTGTAATAACATTTATAATTTTTGAATAGCCTCCATTTATGGCAGATGAAGATTCGGAATTGTTTTTTATGATTGTAAACCGTGAAATTAAATACTCCAAATTATTCTCCCAGGAACTAGCATCGTTTCTTAAAAAGGCAACATGGAACAATAAAATATATTTTTAGTTATTGGTAAAATCTCCAGACAAACGTATTGGATCGGGACCGAGAGGAAGTGATATGATTAGAGAAGATCCTTTTTTTAGTCAAATAAACTGGCAAGATTTAAGAGATTTAAAAATTCCAACTCCATTTGTCCCAAAAATTGTTTTAAAATGATATATTTTATAACATCTATAGAAAAGCAAGTTTGATTTTAATAATTTTGATACTGATTTTACTCGAGAATCAACTCAGCAGAGCAAAGTCGATAAAGTAATTTTAATGAATTTCGACCACAATGAATTCGGGAAATTTTCATTTATTAACAGAGAATATCCAATTGATATTTAATACAGAATTTTATTTATTCTTTTACTAATTTTTATTAATAAAATATTTTCCAACAAATTCTATCAAGACAATAGATATCAAAAATAAATTTTTAATGTATCCAATTGAAAACTTTCTTTCAAATACAAATTCGTTTATTCGTGATGGGAATACATTTAATAAAAAAAGTACAGGTTAAAAGAGGAGTCCCCCAAGTCTGGTTTACATCGCTCTGTTATTCAACTGCATAATATGTCGCGTCCCACACGAGCTACCCATCCCAGGTGGTTACATGTCACCTGTCAATAAATAATAATGCCTGTCATGGTGACTGTCAAATTTAATAATTAATTTAATTGCATTGATTTTTAATCAATAATCGTTTCAACAATAAAAATTTATTAAAATAAAGCGTCTACGTTTTTTTAACTTGATTCATATTAACTATTTTAGACTTCCCTGAACTTGTTTTAATCTGTTAAATAAAATAATAATAAAATAGACCTCTAGTCGATTGTTTGACAAAATTTGAACAACTTCAGCAGGTTCTCCATATGGGGATTCAAATCGGTTTAGCCTTAGGGAAGGATTTGTCCCAAAATCCTTTAGAACTCTAACCTAACAATTATTCACTAAAAATACTCCGCTCCCAATTGAAAAATCGTATTTCGATTGATGAACATTCATTTTTTATTCATGCGTTTAAAATATGGTGAATTTAAATTAGGTGGAGAGAAAAATTCAATATAAAATCACTAGCATCCAAGTTGTCTAGCATATGTTATTCAAAATTTACCTGAAACATCTAAAATATTTTCTACATCCATATCTTCTGATGATACATGATAAAAATCATCCAAACACTCACTTTCTTTGAAATTAAAAAATTAAAAAAACTTTTATCATCATGAATGACGGTGTTTATACCAGAAACTCCTCTTAGTTTTTTAAATGGTGTTTCATTTATAGAAGAATGAATAGTCGTGTTATATGTAAAAGTGCTTCGTTTAATAAATTGGATCCAGTTTTTAGTTGATTCTTCACTCATCAGCTTTGAAAGATTTCGTGTTAAAGTTTGATTAAATCTTTCCACGATACCCTGAAACAGATAAATATTGTGTCATTACTTGTGATTGAGGATGATTTGGTCTTCCGTAAATATGTTGGATTTTGTTTTTCGTGCAAAAAGAATCGAGATATTTATTCCTAAACTCAGTTCCATTATCTGTTTGTAGAATCTCGCAAAAGCCGATTTCTGAACAAATTTCTTCGAAAGCCTCACAAATATCTAAATTCCAATATAAAACATAAATATACTTATTGCAGATTTATTTTTAACTCCTTTACAAATGGCATACTTACTGTAAACATCAATGAAAGTAAATATCCATTTGTAGCCATCGTTCGAATCGTTAAATTTTTTAACGTCTATAAGGTCTGCTTGGAATCGTTCATTTGGTCTTTTGGCAATCACATGGTACTTAGAATCTGAAACCTGCTATATAAGTTTTTTATTTTATACTTTAAGTGGAATGGAAAACTTGCATATTGAGCACTCTTTGACGACTCGTTCGATAATTTTACGCTTTATTGTAAAATAGGAGTGTAAACATTCCTGTTGCAGTTTACGAATTCCAGAATGGCTATTCCGGTGAATAGAATCTGCAATAGTTTGCATCTCACTCTCATTATCCATGCAAATTTGTGCTTTTGAAATCTTTCGTCTTTGAGGTATAAGCAGTCATCAATGACAATAAATTTAGTGGATTTTTTAGTTAATTTATATTTTATTTGTCTTGAAGATGTCTGTACAGGTTGGCCATTTAAAATATTGACTATAGTATGATATTCTGAGATATTTTTTACAAAACCTATTATTACATATACAGGGGAATACATTTTAAAGAGGACATGTTGAAAATTGAATAATAACGCTAAAAAATTAAATATGCCCACACGAGTAACGAATGATTAAACCACATTAATTATGACATCTGACAGCCAATGACTCGTAAAAAATTTGATTGACAGGTGACATGTAGCCAGCATGGGATGCGTAACCACCATGGGACGCGACATAATAAGTCAAGGTGCGCATTAACACTTAAATGATAATCTATGCCAGTGGTTCTTAACTTTTTTTAAGTCAGCGCCCCCTTTTGACACAATTTTGATGCTTCAAAATTTCAGCGCTCCCTTATTATCTAATTTATTTTTTTCAATTATAAATTTATTTGGCAATTTTTTTAAGTCCCAAATTTCTTCTATTCACAATTTGTAATTTATTTCTTTTTTGGTCAAAAAGTTGGAGACTGCATTAAATCCTCTTTCAACTAAATATGTTGAAGGAAATCGTATTATAAGCGTTTCAACTTCATTCCACAATTGAGGATTTTTTTTATATGTAATCCAGAAGTGTTGATATCCATGTTTGTTAAAAATGACATCAGCTTCAAAATCATATTTCAGATTAAATAAATTTTCTGTTATTTCTTAAGATAAATTTAAGTTTTCAGTTTCAAATGGATTTATATACGAATCAAAAAATTTTTAATTTGCCAAATCTTCAAAGCGAATTTTCATTTCGTCGTACTTAACGAAATTGGAGAGGTGATCGTATTTAAGGATTTTGAGATCTTCAGCGCGATTGGAAGCAAAGCCTGGGTCGACGGCCGACATGGCTGGGTTCCCGCTGGAAAATGTGTCACAGCAGGTAGAATCCCATATAAGGGATTTTCCCGTATAAGGCATTTTCCTTTTGAAAGCCATCTAGCACGGCTATGTAAAGAAGTTGTTCATAATGCTCATCGTTTTGTTCACAAATAAGTCGAAATATTCTCGAATTCAACGGGTGCATTATTAAAAAAATAAAATTCCAGCATCCCCCTAATATGTTCCAGCGCCCTCATTAAGAATCACTGATCTAAACGGACGACATTTTGATTTTAAAGTCCAGCATCAAAAAGTCAATGTCATGGAAAAGAGTAGTTCATATTTTGAAAATTGAATGGTGGTGTTGAAATAACGCCCTGACTCTATCAAGCGAAAATGCTATGTAAGTTAAATAGCAAAAAACAAGAAGAAGCTGAGTAAATATGTGGATACATGTGAAATCATGTTTTCGGAGACTTTGAAATATCATGACATGTCTATTAATCAGATAGCTCATTCAAAGATCACATCTAAACGTGAAGAAAGAAAACTCATCAATGTTAAAATCAATAGGCAATCAAACTACATATGGATTAGATCTGGCATGGTATAATAAATCAAATTAATGTTATTTAATGTTCTAACATTTTCGAATCAGTTTTATGGCGGATAGCTAAACAGTTTCATCTCAAGATCGCTACGGATATCCTTGGGAACAGCCATAAAATCGCTTTCCAAATTGCGTTTCGAAATCATTTCCCGATGTTCCTCAAAAGTGTCTTTACCTTCTCACAAATGATACCTCTCTTCTCGAACACTAGTGTGACGAATTCCAGACTGTTCAAAAAACAGGCAGACCCGTCCCCGACGAGAGCAGGAGGTATTTTGAAAAGGTGCCGGAGTAAATAAACGAGAGAATTGCCTCCACAGATCGGAAATGTAATCATCGCATCTGAGCGTCAATTCGATCGTTAATTAGACTAAGCGTTCACTATATTTCTTGAATATGTCTAGTTGTATATCTAAGAAGAACCCGATTTACTTTATCATAAAATCCAAAATAACAAATTTGTTATTTTAATTTTCACAAATCATGTCAATATTGCAATTGAATGATTTGGAAATAATACAATTACGATATTTGAGGAATTCTTCCCATTGACAAATTGTGTGCGTGCAGAAAGGAACTTGAACAACCAATTCATTTTGTAAAATCGCGACACCAAAGACAGATTTATCAATCCCATTAACAATCGCATTGTTTTCTAAACTTTAGAAAAAATGGATAATTTAGTTATATAAAAATGTAAAACTTTTTTTCAATAAGATAAATACGATATTTCCACTAAACGGTATGGCAATCCTTGACAAAAAATGATTATTTGAAATTATTTCAAAAATATCTGAATTTTCATAAAAAACAGAAAGGTCATCATATAGTCCAAGAAGAGATCCCAATGGAAGAAGACCCTCAGCATGTCCAAAAATAAAATTAGCTTTATTATGATTATCACTACCACAATTATAAAATAAGAACATAAAACTTATAACTAGAGTTGTCCCCTTTTCCTTGTGAATCGATTATTACTTTGAAGAATTTAAACATTTTATTGAATAAACCACACGCAGATATATAATTAACTTCTGATCCTTTTCCATTTATCCAATATTTCTAAAAATTAAAATTATTATTTATTCTAGCTTTAATGTCATGAATAGCCTCTAATATTTTAATTTCATCTGGAATTTTAAAAAGATTGCAAAAATCGGAATTTTTGAAATTGGTTCTTTCTAAAAAGCAATGATCGTATAAAAGTATTGTTTTTCCTTTATAATTATAAATTAAAAAACTTCACTTAAAGAGACAGAACAATTCAATAGTTTTTTCAATCTTCTGAGAATAGGCATAACCAAATTATTTTTTGATAAGTCGTCAAAGATTTTCTTATATTCTTTAGACTTTTTCTGCGTATGGTGTTTCTTGCACTTGTCGTAAAATCTAACAAGATCATCATCGTGTATAATTTTTTTATTTATTTTAGAATTCAGTCCAGAAAGAAAAGCTTTGTAACTCTCAATTACGCGGATTTTTCGAGTACCTATAACAAGTATCGATTCGTCATTGTACTCCAAATTATTAAAGAAATGAATAAAATTAGATGAAAACCATTTTCCACGAATAAATTCAGTTTCATGACCAAACAATGTTAGATTTCCATCAAATGAGTTATTCCATTTACTCTTACAATAATTTCCCGAAGATGAAAGATTAATTTTATTTTCCATGCAAAATGCATTTATTTCATCAATTTTGAATTTAGTGTGGGTTCTAGAACCGTGACGAGAAAATGAGGTTAATGAAATTACATCAAAGTGGGAAAATAAATCATTTCGATAGTAACGAACCCTTGGATTTTTAAAGCTTTTCTGTGTGTACATAAATTCTTTTGATTTGTTATATTCAGTTCTAGAACCGAAGTAAGTGTTCAAGACAGTGCAGATAATTTGCAGCAATAAAATTCTGAATATAAGACTGGAACAAGGCATGCTATCCAATGTTTTAAATATTTATAAAAATATCTAATTAATTATATTATTTTTATATTAAAAATATTTTAAAAAAATAAATATGATTTTCTAATTTATTTATTTTCTTCTCTATAAGAAGCGATAGCATGTACAGTGCTCGTCAAAAAAAATTGCTCAGTTATTTTTTCATGCTTTTATTGACAAATTAATAAAAAATTTAATCTTACGCTTCATTTTTTATTCTAATTCTTAAGTATATTAATTTATTTATGCGATTTTATTTCAATATAAGGAATTTAAAGCATAAAAATTTAAATCTCGTGACAAAAAACATTGCTCACTTTTCTTGTTATTGCATATTCCACGTTCTCCCAAGAAACAGTTAACTGAATTTAAAAAAGGCATGATTATTGCGTACTTTAAAGAGGGTAAATCAATCAGAGAAATCTCAAAAATACTTAATTTGCCGTATTCCACAATTATATTTAATATTCGAAAATTTCGAGAATTTGGAACACTGCATCGGAGACCGGGCTCAGGACGTCTTCCGAAACTAAGTTCCCCCCAAATACAATTTTTATGTAATGAAACCGAATCACATCCTACATTGTTGGCAGTGGATTTGTCCAACAAAACTAAAGAAACTTTCAATATTGATGTTTCCCCTAGGACAATTCTGAGAACTTTGAATAAAAATGGGGTATATTGTCATGTAGCAAAAAGAAAGCCATTGCTTTCTAAAAAATATTATTTCGAGATGGTCTGCGTCACTACGATTTTTATCGATATCTGATAGTACATGGAAATCGGTGATATTCTCAGATGAGTCAATGTTCGATGTTTTTAACAACAGAAAACATCAGCTTGTTTACAGAAAAAATAAAACGGAGTTAAAAAATGCACATTTGCTTCCGACTGTTAAGTTCGGAGTAGGGAGAGTTATGATTTGGGGCTGTATATAGTATAGTGGTGTAGGCAATTTGGTTTTTATCGAAGAAACTATGAACTCTAGATATTATATAAATTTACTGTCTAATAATCTGGACCAATCAGCTGAAAAAATGGGCTTATCCTCGTTTATTTTTCAACAGGATAATACTCCATGCCATACATCTCGTATGGTTAAGGCATATTTCGAAACCAAAAAATATATTATTCTTGATTGGCCATCGCAATCACCGGATCTTAACCCAATAGAGCATGTATGGTACTTTATGAAAAGAGAATTAGCTAAAAATTCCCCGAAAAGTAAAGAGGATCTAAAGACAAATATTATGAAAATTTGGCAGTCAATTCCTAAAAGTTTTTTACAAAACTTAGTAAATTCAATGAGAAAAAGGAGTTATTCTTTATATTTAGCAAGGGGAGGACATATTAATTACTGATAATGAGATTTCCAAATTTGTGCTAATGTTTTTTGTCTTGCAATTTTTTGTTTTTGTTTAAGTTTGTAAATAAAAAAGAAAAATTTTATTATAAAAATTAAGGTATAATAATAAAATACTACTTAAAGATGTTTACAAAAAAAATAAATCAGAATAATGCTATATAAAGACATAAACATTGGTGAGCAATTTTTTTTGACGACCACTGTATGCTCATATTATAAAAATTGCAGAAGTGTTAATTTTAACGTACTGATTATCTGGAGCGAAGAGAAAGTGTCAAGGTGCAAAAGAGCAACCCTCATTAATCAGTGTATAAATAGCAAGTATAAAAACAGCTACTTGGGTTAACTTTAAGAAAGAATATGATTCAATTGATTATCATTTCCTGTGTCATGCGTTCAGGCCTTCCAACTTGGATAACCAACTATGTACAGAATTTAACTGGCAGACTGAGAGTTGTATTGAATTTTAACATGGAAAGGATTTGAAAGATTAATTTTCTCCACTTCTTTTTGTTTAGTTATGGATCCTGTGAGTAAAATCCAGAACAAATTTCAAAATATCTTGGAATTTAGAAAACATATGGAGTAATGTAGTGAGGCATAAAGTTTTGAAGAGTATTGCGGAAAATGTAAGGAAAAGGATTGTATGTTTGGTGAATAAAAACTCAATTTTGTTAATATTTTCAATGTCGTAAACGAATATGCATATCTCTTTACAATTAATTAAAGTGGAAAAATATTGGATTGGTTAATATTAAACCATAGGAGTTTAAAATATTGATTTGGAAATTATGAGTATACAATTCATTTGAAACTGGCTAGCAAGAAGAGATTGTATATTAGTCGAACTATGTCTGAAAGGGGTTTTACTTCAATTGCCATGAAAAGCGAAACTATGGTGTTTTAATTTATCAATTATTCGAATGAAACAAGACTAACTCTGCAAACTTGTTTCATGTCATAGGCGAATACGCACTATCATTATAAAATTACAGTGAATATTCTGTTATTTACCAATGTTGGGGATTTTAAAAAATTTGCAAATAATAGAATTTGTCAATAATAGAATAAAACATTTGTTCAAGATTTTCATAAAGTAATTAAAAATATTTTTAGCTGGTTTTTTGAATCCGAATCTAAATTTTTCTAACTCTTTGGCAAATATGAAATCATTGACATTTCTTTAGTTTTCGGGTAGGATTTTAAAGAAATAATTGCATCGAGCACATCCACCGTATCATTAGAATGAGTTTTCATTAACAAAAAAAAATTCAATTTAAAGCTTAAACAACTATTTCATGTTGCAGTTTCAGAAGAACGTGAGTCTTCATTAACCGTGAAACAACTTCATTGATTTTTTATTGTTAACTTGTAGCCAAAATATTTTGTCAAAATGGATTTTTCGCTGTTAAAAAACATATAATTGGACAAATTATATTAAATTTAGGACCTGTAAGTTTTTGAAATTTTTGAAGATATAATGTACAATTTTTCCAAATTGAAGTTTTTTTAGTGAGATTTAAAAAAAATTGAAAGTGGCCCAAAGCTGAGGGTGCCCTAAGACCTATTGTGGCCCAAATAGAGGTTGGAGCAAATTACTTAGATTAAGAATTTGATTCGAGGATGATCTAACAGGCTTAAATAAGTACCAGATCAAAGATTAATTTATTTAAGGTTTATAATGCAAGATGAATCCTTTGTTTGGCTATTGAAAATCATATGGTTTGTATCAGTTTTTTACAAGTGTTAGCTTTTTTAGGATTTTAAAAATTACGAATGCTTATGTCATAAAACAAAAGATTTTAAGCCTGATTTGTTAAAATGGACAAATAAAAAATATCTGACGAGTTTAATATCTCGCAATCAACTATCGCGGCTGCACGGAGAGACGAAGGAGGGTACCCAGCAAAAGGCCGAAATGCTTGACACATGGGGGAGTATGTGGAAAGCATCCTTTCGCAAGGGTGTGTTGTTTCCGTTTTGTGTATCTATGCTCTCTTGATGACCGAGTCTTGTGGTGTTTCTAACATCTGCAAGAAGTTCGATAAGGCAGTAACCCGTATCTCTGACTGGAAAACAACTGGGATCGATAATGTGTATAATTTCTTGATAAAAAGTTGCAAACCAATCCATGATTGCATGTGTCGAGCAATCAAACAGTCTACACTTGACCTTGGCTCAATTCCAGAGTGGTTATTTACTGGGGTCACTTATTTAATTTTCAAAGTAGATAACCCTTCCACTCGACAGATTATCGCCTGATAACTTGTATGTTCAGGACTCTGGAGAGTGTCTCGTTTGATGCTCGCTGATCCAGCCCTTTCCTGACCTTTAGTCAGCGAGAGGCGCTGGATTGCACCTTCTCTGGGGTCTACAGTGCAAGAGAAGAGGAGGAAGAAGGGGAGGAGGTGCGTGGAGTGCCATCCTCTGCTCACTTCGAAGGTTCTGGACTTAGTTAGAAAAAAAATTAGTTTCTTTTTATTAATAAAACTTTTAGTCGTTGCGATAATTTTTATCGTATGGTATATTAAATTTTCTATTGCTAACAAATTTTAATTTGGTACTTGGATCTAGATTTTTCTTTACTAATTTTTTTAGGCTGATCTGATATTTGAGAATATTCATGACGTTCCATGAACTGTAAAATAAATAAAATAAATACAAACACTTTGAAAATATTTTGTATTTTTTATCAAATTTATTTCTTTATTGAATTCTAGTCTTGAAATGAAATTCCCCTGTCCTGATTCTAATTTTTCAGTAATAGCAAAATCTTCCAAGTATTTTCCTATAATAATTTTCAATAAAATAAAATACCTAATAACTTTACAATTGATGCAGAAAATATTTTTAAAAAATTCATTTCATCAAAATTTGTCCAGTCAATATTGAAGTTAAAAAATAATTTTAAATTATTTTTTAAATCATTTTTCTAAATTTAAATTATTCTTCCTAACAATTTTTGTTGGAAGTAGATTTTTACACAACAACATGTTAATGCAAAAGGATCTGTCGAGATCAATAGTGAGTGCTTCTGTATATTCAGAAGGTGCCATTTTCTAAAATTAGTTAATTTTTGTACATTTTAAAAATATCTAGAAAATAACATATTATGAATTAATTATATTACCATAAAAGATTTGAATGGAATACCAACAATAAAAGGATTGAGAAAACTATATGTGATTAAGACTAAAAACCTTAATGCTGAATATGAATCCTCTTGCAATAAAGGTACAAATCTGCATTGCCTATCAAAATAAAAAATTTGCGAATTATTCATTAAACCATTCAAATGGTCGAATAAGGTCCAGGATACCATATATACAGCAGGTTAACTTATGAATAAATTTTGAAGTTAAAATTATATTCTTTTCAAAAAGCATACTATCATATAACTAAATTTAAATAAATTACGCTTCAAAAATAAGAACAAAAGCGTCGACATTGATTGTTTGGCACATCATCTTAACGAATCCCTAAAAAGTAATTTAGAGCCATTTTAATAATTTGTAAAAATATATAACTATACTTTTTTATCTAAAAACATTTTCGAAGTTTCTGTAGTTATTACAGAAGAATTTTTCAACGAAAGCTATAAATGAAAATATAGATAAAGAAAAGTTATCAACCATGCCTCGGGGTGAAAATTTTTTTGTTTGAAAAAGATCTTCATATTTTGTAGCTTTTAATGCGGCGCAAATTATATTGTTAAGATTATCAAATTGGTTATCAACGAACAAGTAGTTCAACACAGTTAAAAAATCAAAAAACTGAGTATGCCGTGAAAATGCACTAATGTGAATTTAATTAAAATAACCTTAAAATGCATATCACAATGTTAGAAGTTCGGCATGGTAAACAATGACAAAAAGTGAATAAACCATTTCTACTAGTTAAGGTCGTGGTAAATGGAAAACAATCCGAATATATTCTAAGATATATAATAAATGTATCAAACGTTTTGCGAAATTGATATAAAAATTCAATAATTTTTTGTACGAGTGTCTATTTTATTGACATTAGCTGTTTATGTAATACCTTATCAAATTCTAGCGGCCAGATATGTTTTATTTCAACTCGATCTAGATTTATTAACAAATTTTAACTGTCAGAAGAAACTGATACAATAGAAACTAATTCAATTAATTTGTCTGTATTTTTTCTATTAAAAATATAAAAAACTTCTAAGTAGAAAAATTACCTTAATCGTAAGTCCATTATTTATCTCTTAGTGTTCAGGACAAAATAGGTTAATTAATTTTTTTCAAGTTGATACAATTCTAAATAATAATTTAAAAAATTAATAAATAGAAATAAATTTTAATTGTCAATTCCAAGGAAATTTCAATTTCCTTTACTCATAAGAACCAATGAGCCGAAATCCACAATAATTTTGATAATATCACTCATATCATTCTGAACGTGATAACGTGGTGGCATTTAGAAAAAGAGCTTCATTTTCCCTATCCGTAAAAAATGGACCAACAAAGAAGGCCTTCGCCGATGTGGAGACATCGAGTCAAACCCTGGCCCAGTTATGATAGTTTAGCTCAATGTAAACGGTATCAAGAACAAACCTCTTGAACTTCGAACATTTCTGGATAAACACCACGTCGACGTACTACTTTAAGAGTCTAAAGTTTAGAGTCTAAACTCTCGCCCAGCAGTCCAACTCCAAAGTTTCCTGGATTTTCTGTTGTTTGTCGAGTCAGAAATGGGAAAGTTGGTGGAGGTATCCTGACTATCATTCGGAAAGGGATTCCCTATGTGGATGTTATTGACAATGTATGCACTTTGCTCTAGGATTGCGAAAACCTTGAACTTGTGACAATAAAAATTCGTCTCCCGAGAAGTTCGATGACATAAATTAACGTATATTTTCCTCCTCTGAGTTCATGTTGTTCTCGTACTCACAAATTATTCTCTTACGGAAGGCCCGGTTTGACTCGAGGCGGCCTAAGTCCGAAGATTACCAGCGCCAGTGGGACGAGATTGTATGTCGTTCTTTGTACGAAGAACTCACCCCGAAACTTAACCAACACAGGCTCGCCTGCCCTTGTGCAGGCTGTCATCCAGGCAGCGGTGCTTGGATTGATGCTTTCCCCCTCCCTTCAATTTGGAACCTCCTGGACTCCGAGTGCCTAATACAGTCGGACCTCGGTTTGAGCCACTTGGTGGCTCATAAACCGAGGTTGTATCATAAACCGAGGTTCGCTAATAATCCTAATTAACAGTACTTTAAGTAAAAAATAGTTCACAAGAAACAGATAGAAACTGTTCATAAGTTATACTTTTTTGAAATAATGCGTAATCTTTTCTCCAAAACGATTTTTATCCCGTAAATTAATCATTATTTTTTTCCTTAGGGCGTAGAAATCATTTAATAATTCTGGAGAAAGTTTGCATATATTTTCCTCCATATTATTAATAAGAGTCAGTGGATCTATGATGTCTGTTGATTCAGGCCCATTATAAAAATTTATTTCGCTTTCAAGCAATTCTTCGACAAAGACTTCGTTCACCATTTCTGTCAAGTCCGTATGAATCTTCGAATTGATATTTATTGTTTCCTCCCATCTACACTCAAAAATTTTTTTCCAACAATTTTGAATTTGATTTGAAGTTACATTGGCCCAGGCTTCAGAAATTAGTTGCATCACATTCCGTAAATTGAAACTTTTGATTGCTTCCAAAAAATTGCTTCTATTTTCACAAATGCATACGAATTCGATAAGTAAATTACTGTAATTTGTCTTCAGTGCTTTAATTATGCCCATATCCAATGGCTGAACTAACTATGTAGTGCAGGCCTGGCCAACCAAAATCGCATCGCGGGCCACTTTGTCCAAATGAATCCTTTCCGCGGGCCGCATATACATGTACATACTAAGGATAGATATCAAAACAACACAGATAAGATTTTATTTAGTAAAATAGCATTCAGTCCAATTATACGTATCAATGAGAAATCTGTTTTTCTTTATCTTCACTTAATTTTTTCAAATCAACTTCACAATTACTAGTTGCACATCTTAATTGGTTTTCTAAGTTTTTATCTGTTAAAGAAGATCTATATCTACTTTTACTAAACTTTAATTTCGAAAAGAATGATTCACATACGTAAGTAGATCCAAAGGAGCTTACACTCTTTGTGCAAAAATTCTTAAGTTGGGATATTTTTCTGCAGTCACATATTTGTTATAAAAGTCAATTTTGGATATAGTAGGATAAACAAGTCTTAGTTCACTGTTGCACTGTAGGTCAATTATTTCCGTCTGCAAAGTATTTGAAACAATAGAAACGTCAACATGAAATGGAGAAGAAAATGTTTCAAACATTTTCTCATATTTTTTAGTTCCGAGAATCGACTGTCAAATGCTGCAGCAAGATTTTTTATTTCATCAGCGTACTTGAAGAAATTTTTTACAATGGCTGATTTTAAATTGATTTAGCGTTGGAAAATGTTGATCATTTCCATTTCTTATTGACATTCAAACAATGACAATTTCATTCGAAATGCTTTGACTTGATGGCATGCATTAGTAATCAAATTATCCTGTCCTTGTAACTCCTTGTTTAATTGATTAATTTTTTCGGTTATATCTACCAAAAGCACAGATCTAGCATCCATTCTTCATCATTTAATTCAGTTAATGTCATTTTCTTATGCATCATAAAACTTTTGATTTCTTCTCTCAAGTCGAAAAAACGTTTTAAACATTTTCCGCGACTCAGCCATCTGACATTGAAAAATACACAAGATCACCATAGTGAGAATATAACTCGTTCAATAATTCTTTAAACTGGCGATGTTGAAGTGCATGAGAACGAATGAAGTTTATAGTTCTTACAACCACACTCATAACATGGTTCATAGACAACACTTGCGCGCACAAATTGTGTTGATGTATCAAGCAGTGTATTACAAATAAATCATTTTTTATGCTTCTTGACTCCATCTCATCCATTATTAGCTTTACAATCCTTTATTCTTTTATTTCTTCATATTGATAACAGCTACAAAAATAGATAAACTTTAAAATTTATTAACTTATAAAATTTATCTTTATTTATAAACTTAAGAAAAATTTCTTGAATGTATTTATAGGTTAACTACATACAAAATTTCTCTCGCGGGCCGCACCAAACTCCATCGCGGGCCGCATGCGGCCCGCGGGCCTTGGGTTGGCCAGCCCTGATGTAGTGTTTTTAGAAATAAAAAATTCAATGTTTGAATAATCGGATAGTCTATGACAGAGGTTTCCAAATGGGGAGGCGCGCCTCCCTAGGGAGGCGTTGACTCGTGTCAAGGGAGGCGCGAAAAGTATTTCAGAAACATTTTTTAGAAAATTATATCTATGTAAAAAACGTGACTATATTCGATAATAAGAGTTATTAATTTAAAAATTATATTTTTTCAAAATTTATTAATTTATTAGACAATTAAATAATTTTAACACATGAATAAATTCTTGAGTGGTTGCAAAAGAAAATTCCGAATAATAAGATTTTGACGATGGTTCAAAAAATCAAAATGATTGGAATATAATCAATACCACTCCAAAGACAAGAAAATACTTTCCATCTTACTTATTGTTAGGATTCACACGTATCTTTGTTGATTCTATGGAAAAACCCCTCTGTTTGCTTTGCCTCAAAACACTTGCAGCAGATAGTATGAGGCCATGCAAATTAAGACATTTTGAAACGATTCATTCTGAACATGTCCATAAGTCTGAAGAATTTTTTAAAAGAAAATTAGAAGAGTTTGATAACCAAACGAAATCGTTAAAAAAACTTGTTTCTGTCTCTTCAAATGCTTTACTAGCATCGTACAAAGTTTCTTACAGGATTGCAAAATGCAAGAAACCGCACAATATCGGAGAAACTCTAGTTTTGCCAGCAGCTATCGATATGGTTGAAGCAATGTTTGGCGAATCCTATGCAAAACAATTACAGCAAATACCGCTTGCTGATAACACAGTCGCTAGAAGAATTGATGACATATCTGAAGATCTTTGTGATCAGTTGGTTTCTCGACTACGTAACTGTAAATTTGCTATACAAGTTGATGAGGGAGCTGACATAAATAAAAATGCACATTTAATTGCATATGTCAGATTGCTGAAGAAAGTACATAATAGAAGATCTATTATTTGCAAACCATTTCCTGGAAGGAGCACGGCCAATGAAATTTTTAATATATTGATACTTTTTTTGAAGAAAATAACATAGAATGGATCAATTGTGTTGGACTTTGTACAGACGAGCAGAAGAGCAGCACAGTCAATGTCAGAAATAATCGGTCTTCAAGCTCTTGTAAAAAACAGAGCACCAGAAATTATCTGGACGCACTGCATGCTGCACAGATCAGCACTTGTCTCAAAGAATATGAGTCCAGAACTGAACGATATTTTTGCGCAAATTACAAAAGTTATAAACTACATAAAACACAGTCCTTTAAGAGCTAAGCTTTTTGCAAAGCTGTGTGAAGATATGGATTCAAAAGATACATCGCTTTTATACTATTGTGAGGTACGCTGGCTATCTCGTGCAAAAGTGATTAGAAGGGTGTTTGAACTCAAAGATCAAGTTGCAGATTTTCTTGATGAAAATGATATTGAAGATGCAAAGTTGTTCGGGATGATGACTTTATTGTCAAATTTGCCTATTTAGTTGACATTTTTGGGAAATTGAGTATATTGAATAAATCAATGCAGGGACCACAACCATTTATTCTCTCAAAGGACAAAATAAAAGCATTTATGAAAAAATTGGTATTATGGAAATCAAATATACAAAAAAATATCTATGACATGTTTCCACTTTTAAACACCTTTTGCGCCATAGTGAACATTGAAGCAAACAAAGACATATTTGCTGAACATTGGATTGTTTGTTGAAGCATTTTGCTCACTATTTTAAAGATCTCGACTGTAAAATGTTCGAATGGATACAAAATCCATTTATTGATGAAGAAGATAATCAATTTGCATTGACAACTTTTGAAAAAGAAAATTGATAGAATTGTCATGCGATACATTATTGAAACAAAAATTTGAGAGAGAACCGCAATTTCTTTTTGGTTGAATGTAGAACGGAATATGAAATTTGTCGAATAAGCAATGAAAGTTTTGTTTGCCATTTGCTACTTCATATTTATGCGAAACTGGATTTTCTGCACTAGCTGCAATTAAATCTAAATATCAAACTCGTTTAGTAGTGACTAATGAGCTAAGAGTAGCACTCTCTGCGATGACACCAAGATTTGAAAAACTTTGCGCCAAGATGGAAAAAAAATTATCTCATTAACTTTTTGTTTTTTAAAAAAATTGTTTTTGATAAAATAATAATTGTATTATATTATGGAATAAAGGGAGGCGCAAGATTGTACTTTTTCTAAGGGAGGCGCGTAAAAAAAGCTTGGAACCTCTGGTCTATGAGAACTAGCATTATCCAACAACATTAATATTTTTCGGTTTTCAGTAAGCATTCTGGTATTTAATTTAAAAACCCAGCTTTTAAAAATTTCAGTTGTCATCCACGAATTTTTAGAGAAAGTACATGACGTTAAAAACATCAGGAATTGTTTTA
The DNA here is from genome assembly GCF_006345805.1 of Octopus sinensis. Classification (NCBI taxonomy): domain Eukaryota; kingdom Metazoa; phylum Mollusca; class Cephalopoda; order Octopoda; family Octopodidae; genus Octopus; species Octopus sinensis. Next base: position 93,977 of record NW_021833041.1, read on the forward strand.
AGCACCGAGGGTTTCCATATTTGCCGATAATTAAAGGCTCCAGTTTCTCTCCAAGATAACTGCAGCATAGAGGCTAACCCTTTCCTTGTGCTGCTTAAAACCAAACAAATTTTCACCACATTGTACAAATGACTTAGTTGGTGTATTTTTGAAATAAAGTGCAGTTTCGTTGCAATTAAATACATTTTCTTTACCATAATAAACAACTTTTGTATCTAATTCTTGGAAAAAATGTGGGAGCATGGATGTATCTGCGGAACCCTTTTCACCACACAATGTAAATTATGTGTCGTTTCTTGAATCTTTGAAGCCAACCATTAGACGATTTGAAATTATTCAATGATAATTTTGAAGCGACCATCGACCCAATTTTCTTAATGGTCGGTCCAGATAAGGAAACTTTTTCAAGTCGCAATTTGTGAAAAATTTCGAAAACTTTAAGATCGAGATTTTTAAGCTTTTCAGAATCACTAGTTTGCTCGGATAAATCAGAATAAATAGTTCCATTATCAAGAAAAGGGAAATCTTTTTTTATACGTGAAAATGTAGCCCTGCTAACTTTGAAAATTTCCGCAATTCTGCGCTCTAAAAGCTGGTTCCGTTTAATATATTGGGCTATTTCGAGTTTTTTTTCGTGATCAATTTTCATTTTAGGCATCTAGAAAACATAGAACAGTGGAAAATACTTTAACATAGATAACAACATGACAAGGAAAAAATTCTTTAAAATAAACGATAAAATATATAAAATAAAAATAATTATATTACAAAATATTTAGTTTATAGCAATTTTTAGATGGCTCATAACGAGGTCTATTTTTAATTGATTTTTACAAACCCCTTAGGAAAAAAGCAGTTTCAAAAAACGTGGCTCAAAAATAGAGTTTGTATTATAAAGCGAGTATAGATCATACCCGAGGTCTGGCTCATAACGAGGTCCGACTGTAATCACTATCTCCTTACTTGTCGGGCTTAAAATCTGTCAGGCCCATAAATGTCGCTATGGCGGAACTGTGGACGAATTCGAGTTACATCTCCTCTTCTGCCCCTGCAGTGCAGGCCTGCGCATCGCCACAGCGAACTGAACGACATCGTGAAGTGTTACCTCGAAGCCGCCGGGTGCCGTCCGTCCTCAAACCTGTCGGTTTGGACAGAGGTGACGGCAAACGCCCTGACGTCTTAACTACATTCCCTTTTGAGCAGGGAAAATCTTTTATATGGATATTCTACCTGCTGTGACACATTCTCCAACGTGAGTCTTGCCGTGTCGGCCGTCGACTCAGGCTTTGCTTCCAATCGTGCCGAAGATCTCAAAATCCTTAAGTATGCTCACCTCTCCAATTTCGTTTTCACAGTTATCGCCATTGAAACTTCTGAGGTCTTTGGCCGTAAGTCACTTTGTTTCCTACGCTGGTTAGGGAGAAAGATCGCCTAAAGAAGGGACGACCCAGGAGAGTCTTTTTGGCTTCTTCAACGCCTCTCCATTGCCGTAATCCGCGGCAACTGCCTCGCAATCCGCGAGGCTGGGAAGGCGCCCTAAATTGTGTAGTCTTCAACAATCTTTCTCCCTTTTCTAAATCTCCATAAATTAACTTCTTACTTTTTAAAAAAAAGTATTAATTTATTAATGTTGTTACTTTGACTGGTATGAAAGTAGACTACGGAAAATTGGACTCTCTCTCGGATTTCCTTAGGAAAACAGTCCTAAATAACCAAGTTTTTTTAAAATTGTACAAAAAAGAACCCTATCACCGGTCTTGTCTGCAGTGACGTCCGATTCCGCCATGCCTGGGTGCGGGACAACACGTACGTGGGGGTCAGTCTCTGGGCACTGTCCATCGCCTACAAAAAATCAGACCACAACGAGCACAAATACTTGGCCACGGAATTCGAAAAGGTCACATGTTGAAAAAAATAGAAAGCTGGCAGTCAAATTAATGCGAGGACTCCTCCGTTGTATGAGTGGCCAGAAGGCAAAGGTCACCGCCTTCATTGGCTCGCAGAGTCTGGGGGATGCCCTCCACGCCAAATACTCCGCGGACTCGTGTCTCCCAGTGGTGGGGGATTGGGACTACGGACACTTGCAGGTGGACGCCACTTCTCTCTTCCTACTCTGCCTTGCCCAAATGATTGCAGGGGGTTGGATTCACTCACTCTTTTAGGCCTCCCTTTGATTTTCAATGCCGATGAGGCTTGCTTTGTCCAGAATTTGATTTTTTATATCGAAACAGCTTTCCGTCTGCCAGTTAGTGCATTCGGTCAGTTTAGGACTACGGAATATGGGAACGCGGTGATAAGACCAACCACGGAATGCCAGAACTCAACTGCAGTTCAGTCGGAATGGCAAAAGTAGTGAATATGACTATATTTTAGGCCGCATTGGAAGCATTGCACCATTTGAATTTATTTCCTGCCAGTTCAAGCGGGGGAAGTGTGGTGTTTTCTATTTTGGATGGGGCATGTCGTTGTGAGGCAGTGCTCAATTCGATGCTCCCCCGTGAGTCCATATCGAAGGTGTGTTGAGTGAGGTGAGTCCCCAGGAAGTGGACGCAGGGTTACTGTCGGTGATCTCCTACCCAGCATTCGCAGTGAGTGACCCAGAACTGATCCAAGTGACACGGAAGGAGATCAGATGTAAGCTGGAGGGGCACTACGGGTGTTGTCGGTTCATTAGAGATGGGTACAACACAGCAGTGGAGGTGTAGTGTGGTGAATATAGGCAGGACAGTGGTAGACTGCACTACGAACACTCCGAGTTGAGAGCATTCGAGAATATCGAATGTGAATGGCCACTTTTCTTCATTTATTATGTCATTGATTGTGTGTTTAATAACCAATTGGAGAAGGTGGCATTCACTGGTTGCACTCACAGGCTGCCCACTACTACGATCGAGTCACGTCTCTGATGACTAACACCCTCGTTATCCCGGAGATGTACATGGTCCCTCTACAAAATGTATTCACACTCAGTCAACAGATTTCCAACGAGTATCGCAAGCCGGGGAGTCAGACTCGATATCCGGTCGGCCAGATTCCTCATGTTTGGTCACATGCCCTCTACGTCGTCGCCTCACTCCTTCTTTTTGTTGGTTTTGTGGCATTTATAAGAATCTGGTCGACCCGGGGGAGATTGACCCACTCAACCGACGCATTCTCACTGCCAAGAAGACTGACTTGGTCGTCCAGGGTGGCTGCCTTCCTAACTGATGAATAGTCTCCATTATAGCGGAATGTGAGAATATTAAGGACATGTTGAGTTCCTGTGGTGTCTCCGCCTACATGGTCGAGGATCTGCTCCCCCTCGAGGTGTTCAGAGCCCGGGCTTTGAACAGTTTTTTCAATTTAATTGGTCGGTTGAAAGTTCTAGAACATTCAGGAAACAACGAGAGACTTGGACTGTATGGGAGGAGGTCGGACGATATTGGACTGATGGGGACCAGTCACATCTACAAAATATGTTCCACGACAATGTTCTTCCTTCCCCGGGTCCCCTCTGATGTGCTATGCCCAGATTGCTGATGTGGAGTCCTTCTACTTGGGATCTGACCCCAACTACATGATCGATGCCATCAAACACGAGATTGGGTACCTCGTCACCTCCTGGAAGGGGGATGGGAGGCCTGTCTACCTCGTCTATGTCGGCAAGACTTACCTGAGTCCCCACGTCCTTATATTTGCCAGCCAAGAACAGCACTCTCCACCCAGCACTGATTGGGCTTGTTCAGAAGATCAAAGATGGCTTTATCTCAGGATATCGGTAGATTCCTTTGATCATGGCTGGCAGAGTGGACTTGGGGTCACCTTTGGACTTTATCGACACCTCATCGACCATAAACCTCGAGAACACTCTTGCCAATGTCGATGAGAGTAGTCCACTTTATATTCCCCAGATAGCTCAATTCACTTCGATCGAATCAGAAAAAGCTCGAATTTAAGTTGGGATGACAGTGAGCTTCAAAAAACAGAGAACGACTCCAAAATATGCTCACTCCCCCGAAATGGGTCTATCCGGAAGTCAATGTCCAGCCAGGCTCCTGATTGGTGGTCCCCTCCACAGATGAGTAGTTTTGAAAGCAATGGTGAAAAAGTGTATTATTGCAGAGAATAAGGCATCCCTCAAGTCGTTCTACACGTCGGACTGCAGGCTGAGTTCATCAGTGGAGGATTTGTTGAGTGCATTAAATGAGACCACTTCATTGACAGAACAGGCAGAAGTGGCGAACTGTCTCTATTTGAAGACGTTGGTTAATTGATTATATAAAGTGGGTCACTGGACACTCAATTGGGGGAGGGAGTCAGTTTGGGTGACCTCTTTCGGGATTTGTACTACAAATGTTGTAATTGTAAACATTGGTGTCTTGTCCGATACACTGCAGGGGTGTTGTCCAAGAGGGTGGATGGCCTGGATGAGGTGCCTGTCCAAAACATCCTTTTAGGCCTTGACTGACCTGATTATCCACCACAAACAGGTCTCCTTTGGAATCCCTGAACGAATCAGGTTCTTTTTAATGTTTTACTCTCAATTAGGAAGTATGGAGAGAACGTGGAGGAGAGAGTTATTGAAAAGTGACATTTGCAGTATCATGTCCATAGACTGCTCTCCCCAGACGAGATCATGGGAGTGTTGAGAGAGATCTATTCCACTGATTTGTGCAGTCAGTGTCTCTCCCAGGTACGACTGGATGTCACTTTGTGTAGGAACTGATCATTTATTTGGCTTCTTTTATTAGAGCAGATCCCAATATATTTAAGCGGATGTTGAGGATCCGGATTGGTCTGATCCTCAAACTACTGCACAGTGAAGTGATGAGAATATACAAGTTAAACGGTGATGTGATATTATTATTCTATTTAGATGAAATAGATGCAATGATTCAGTTGAGTTCACTCAGTCCATTTGAATTGAAAAGACTACTGTATGATACACTCATTGGGAATGAAACACATTCATTGTTTGGTTATTTGTATTCAATTCATTCAAGTATGTGATGAGAGGGTATGTCAGCGAAGACAGTCCATTATTCTTCCACCAATGGTAGTGTGAGGGGATTGTAGATGATAAGGAAAGTGTCCACAAGAAGGGGAGGTGGATAAGACGTCGGGAGGTTGATGGATGTCTCGACAGTGTGCCTGAGGACTTTTATTCTCGGATATGGAAGTTATTAATGCATGTACTACCCAGTCAAATGATGCCCAATTAGTGTTCGGGGGGACTTATTGTGGCCAATCAGAGGTTTCACTCCATGCTGACTGACGAGGTATGTCCTCCCTATGAGTTAAGATGACTGCTGGGGAGATGAAGTTTGCCTTGGCATTCGAGAAAGTAATTGGGTCGATTCGTTACCCTGAGTTGAGGCAGCTGTACATAGAATGTGCTGTGGTACTCCAACTGGTGGCGAGTCGGAGTCAGCCCAGTCTGAGTTTTAATTGGCTTAATTTCGATCGAATATTGAATGAGGCGAATGAGATATTCCTTGCTGACCAGAGTCGGTTGGAGGGTCGTTCTGTGGAGTGTTGTGTTGAGTATATTGGGAGACAAAAGCCTGGTATTCTGAAATGTGGTGGTGTGGGGGGGATTTGTTATTATTTGTATGATACTCCCCCCTCTGGTCAGTATGGGACAATCACCTACATTAGTCGTGCCATTGCCACTCTTGTTCAACTTCCTCGCAGTGATGGTGATATTGTTGATTGTCGTATTTCCTAATTGTTTACTCAGACTTTCATTTTCGATATGTTCACTGTTACAGTCGTAGGAAAATATCAAACTTTATTATGACTCGATATTGAAAACTTTTGCAACAATAGTGACAACATCTATGTAGGGATTCTTAACCTTTGCAGAGGTAGTGAATGATTTTTCCATAGTTTTTTTGATTGCGAAACTTTTAAGTAATTTTAAATTAAATACATTATCCCCAATGTTAAATTTATATTTCTATCGATGCACCTCCATCTTTTTATTCATTCTTTTATAATAAACAGGAGTTAGGTCTACTCGTGGAAAATCAAATTTGTACTCACCTTTTAAAAATTATAAAGCTTTATTACATGGCTCTGTTGATTCAGCAATATTATGCACACTTTCCAGGTTTTCTTCACCGTCTGTCTCCGTTACAGTATTTTTCTCAATTGTGTTGTAGCCAGGGATTCCTCGATATCTCTGAAACGGACTAACACCTACGGAAAAATAAAAACAAATTCACCTGTGTATGAGTGAGGCGTTTGATTGTATAAAAACAAATCCTTTAAGATCAATCAAATCGACTTTAAACCTTTCATTGGGTAAATCAGCGACAATGTGGCTCGAATCGTCATACTGTTTCGGAGGTACAGCAAACATGCATATATTGCACTCACTTACAACTTAACGAATGATGTTTCGCTTGGTTACAAAAAATCTCCTTCTGCAAAGTGCATCCAGAGCATTATTCCCACAATGGTTTGTTTTGTGGATTTCTTGAGAAATGATTTTCATTTCTTCTGTGCTTGTTAAAGCTATAACAAGCTTGTGAAGTCAATTAATATTTCGCAGATATAGTTTTAAGTCAATGAGAATGAAATTTTCAGCTTTCTTTTTTAGTCAGAATTTTTTTAACTTTAGAAATATCCAAGTCTTGACCTGCGGAATCTGTACCAAGCACCTCATTAAGGCCATTAGGCTAACATTATTATTGAAACGTAAATTATTATTTTATAGCGGGCTGTCAGTGTTATGACAGGTGTCACACGGTCTCAGTCTCGGCTCGGTTTCACTCTCCGCTCGCGACATATTGAATCTTGAGTAAGAAAAGTATAAAACGATTTTATTGGGTTTACTCGTTTAAATATAATTCTCGATGTAGTTAACTGAAATATAAAACTCTGCTTTTTTGATAATCTTCTCATTTCATCATCTTTGATAGGTTTTTTGGAGTAACTAGTTTCATTAAAGAAAAATATTAAATCTTAGTTAAAAAAGGCCATGAAGACTATGCCTAAGAAAAATTCCCCAATAAAATACTCATTATAGAAAGTAAGAACTACTAGAGATAAACAATCATCGAAAATTAGAAACAAAAGTTTACTGAGTATTTAAAAGAGCGTAAGCCCTTCGTGGAAAATTTCGCCTTTTGAATTTGTATTTAGTATCACGGGCATTTAATTGCTTATCTGTAAGAGCCCTGCGCATTTTACGAGTGAGCTTGGGTCTTAGATCAGTAGGAATTCGTCCCTTCTTAAATTTTGTATTTTTTAATGCTTCTGTTCTCTTTTGATTCAATACGGTCAAAATACGGGCAATAGACTTTCGGACAACACGTCTAGAATTAGTAACATGCAGATATTTACATTCGACTCAGCTTGATATCACTTCCTTCGGTTTCTTTCGAAACTCTGAGGAGACGAAGTTCCTATTAATGATAAAAATGCTTATAACATTCTGAAAATCCTTTAGGCGCTTCTCTGCGTCAGATTTACTCAAATTTGTAATTTCGTTAGTTCTGATAATTCCCTATAACATAAAAAGTTGTCACACTACACATACCATCTAGCACGCTTAAATAATTGAATTAATTTTTTAAAAGTTATTTTCAATTATTTATAAATAATTTCAATATAACTTAAGTAAGATTCAATTAATATCTGTTGTTTATTCTATTAACTAAATTTTTGATTCATTTTTGTCAATAAAAGTGCGTTGTTTATTAGTTTATTGTGTTCGAGTTATCTAATGATTTGAGTGGGAAAGTAATTGTGTATCTGTCTGAACATAGTTGATATGTTTTTACAGGCAGGTATTTTTGCGAGTAATCTCGAGTAGTCCGTAAGAGAGCGATGATTAGCCTTTTATTACTTAACAGGAGAAAACGATATTAACGTTGTGGGCTGTTCAGAATCTCATTGAGAAATTGTTATTCTTACATTTCTAAATGATGGCTGACGAGGAAGTGATTGATAAGCGTTGGCGGACTTTGCCGCGTTTACCACGAGCCGGTTGTCCGTCACCCATAGGTCAGGGGTGGCCAACCTTTTTCACCGGCGAGCTACTTTTCATTTTGCGATTTTTTGGAGATCGACTTATATATTTTAATATCAAAAATTTTATTTTACAATTAAAAATTAATGCGATTTTTGGCATTGTAATTCACTTGCGATTATTTCAAATTCTGGCTCGTATAAGCTTATTGCTATTCTCATGCAATCCCCAGATGGTCATCCGTTAAACGTGTCCTGTATTGAGATTTTATCATTTTCATACTTGAAAATGATGTTTCGGATAATTGTGCTTCCAAAGCATGAAAGAATCGTTGATACGAATCAATCAAAATTGGATTTTTCCTAGACATAATTTTCCACATGTTGACATTTGAATGTAATTTTAAAGTGATGTCATTTTTTAGATTTATAATTTCTATTTGACTTTTTCTTCGATCAACGTCAAAAATCTTGCTAATTCTTCTGAAATATTTTCGATGTCTACATCCATGAACGGAGAAACAAAGAAACTGCATAATATGTAATTTTTCTTGAAATCGCTAAATCTGTTATTATTAACTCGTCATTATTTTTTCTAGTACCATAGCAATTCGTTGACATAATGATTTTTATTCACAAGTTGTTTTGTGAATTCATCTTCAATGTTAGGAAAATGGTAAAATTTTCTTTTCTGATTTGAGATATCCATAATTCCAACTCATTATGAAAGCATTTATTGAACTGATCATATCGTAATATATCTATTCTTTCCCTGTAATTCTAAATTGAGTTCATTCATTTTGCTGGTAATATCGGTTAAAAATGCCAAGTTTTATTAGCCAATCAGGATTTTCAAGAAAATGCCACTTGTTGTTTTCTTTAGAAATTCTTTAATGTATGATAATATTCTCTAAACGACTGAGAATAATCCCTTGCTTAACCATCTTATGTCACAATGAAAGGTAGATCGCCATAGATTGCATCGACTTGTTCTAGAAAGTCGAAATAATCTTCTTTGTAGGGGCTTGGCTCGGATGGAATTATAATTTTAACTGTTGTCTCCATAACATAGTTGAAATTTAACATTTTCCCACATAATGCATGTTGGTGAATGATGCAATGATATGATAAAAATTTCGGAAAATGTTCATCTTTCCGACAAAATGCAATAAATCCATTTTGATTCCCATCATTGCAGGGGCTCCATCTGTTGTTATGGATACAAGTTTCTTCATTAACGGTAATAATTGAATGATAACAAAAACGTTTTGAAAGAATTTAAATATTTTCACCAGTTGTTCTTTCTTTCATAGGTATAATAGCAAATAACTCTTCCTTGACAGTTAGATCATGGAAGATTAAACGGGAAAATACACATAGTTGGGCGATATCAATAGCATCGTTTGATTCGTCAAACTGTAGAGAAAAACACGAACATCGTAAAGATCCTTTTTACTGCGAAAGAAGATTTTCAGAATGCTTTCAGCCCTTCTGACATTGACTGTTTTGAGAGCTGAAGCTCTTTGATGCAATTTGAAATTTCCTGTTTATTTTTCATACCATCAAATAGTGAATCGGCAGCTTCCAAAAACAAGATTTTAAAATTTCCCATCGTGAAAGGTTTTTGTGTTTTACGAGGAGACGAGTCACTCGCAATGATGCAATTGTGCAGATCTGGACGAATTAATACTTTTTCAAAATTGTATGTTGTGAAAAAAAGATTTTTTTAATTGTTCAACTTTCTCTTCCCGTAATAATTAATAAAGGAAAGTGTTTGTTGAACTCGGTGTAAAGAATTAAAATGCCGACAAAGATTTCCCCTTTTTGGTAATGAAATGATTTTATTGCATAGCAGTACATGTGCATTTTTCCATGTGCATCGAAAATATAGTCTTTTTCCCATTTGGCATTAAATTTATATGATTTGGACTTTTTGTTACACCTCATAACAAGACACGTGAAAAATACTTACTTTAATATTGATAAATATTTTTTTTATAATAATTTAAATACAAAAAAAATAGGTCTTTAATAGTTCGCGAATTCTGAGATTTGCTTCTTGAAAAAATTCTAGTTTCAATGAAAATTAGCCAATTTTGAAATTCGCCACAATTTTTCAAAATTTTCAAGAAGCATAACGCAACGTAAGTTTAATTATACGCGACTTACAATTCAACAAAAAATCGAAATTTTGCGATTATAAGGTTGAAAATAAACTGTCATCCTATAAAAGAATTGCTTATAGATTTTCTCATTTTTTAAATTAAAGATGTCGAAAAGGACAATTAACGATATTTTAAAGATGCGCGCACAATATAAAAGTGTCACTTCCTCTATAAAAACCTTAAAACAGCTGAAATATTAGGAACTGTAACATTGCAATTTAACCAATGGATTATTAAAACATTTAAATTGCACTTTAATTGCCACAAATTATTTCATCTCAATAAAAATTTCAAAACAAACAACGTGTCGGTTAATAAATTCTATAAAAATTTAAATCCTAAGGACACTGTTTTTTATAAAAAATGGCGTAATAAGACATATTTTTGATAACAATTGAAAATTGCTATAAAAACTGAAAAAAAGATTTTGAAGAACAGTTTATAGATAAAAATTTAATTGTAGAGTTTATAATTAAAACAAAAATTCCTAATACTATTCAAATTAAAGAATTTATTTCTAGAAATTATTTAGAAGAAAATGGAATTAGTGAAAGATGTAATTTCGATAATGAAGATCCTGAATTACTTTCAAATAAACAATTCATTTTAATTTTGTCTATTTTCAACATATTAAACAGTTCTACTCACACTCAAAAATTATTGAATATATTTTTTAAATTAGCCGCAAAAATGACAGAACCAAATATGGTTTCACCAGTGAATTGTATAAGCGTATCCGTGTTTGTGTACAGAGTCCTTTGCGCTTTAGCCTTTTTTTCTTTAGGCCACGTAGTGCGCTGTTTGCATTTGTTTTACGGATTATTACGTCTTGTTTGTCTCCCAACAGAGATCAAAGTTTCTTAACTTTTCTCAAGTGTTCGTCCAGCATAGACTTATGTCAGACAAGTTCGGTAAATTCTGTTTTCTCCACATTTACATTGAGAAATTGCTCAGCAAGTCTATTTGGCATCACCTCAAATATGCTTTCCAAAACATTCCTGTCCAGGAAATGAAATCCACATCGTCTGCGTATGCCCCACATTGATCTTTCCTTTATGGTATGGCTTTAATTCTCTCAATGCTGCATTTAGATGTATGACAAACGGCATAGGAGATAACGGATTTCGTTGAAGTGTTCCCGATGTTGTTTCAAATGTCTCAAAGTACTTGTCTTGTACCCTGACCGATAGATAGGTTTCTGATAAGAGTGCCCTGATCATCCGGGTAGAGGATTCGTTCAGAAATTCTATAAGGACATCTATCAATTTCCGACGATTGATCGAGTCAAGAGCTCTTGACATATCGATTCCGAGAAAGTTTGTAGCATTTTTAAACTTTTGAATAGTGGAAAATCGTTATCTAGGCAGAAGTCTATCTTCCTTCACAAAAATCGCTATGGAAAGAGATATACTTCCACACGAGACTTTATTCCTTGCTGCCGAGCTAGTCGTATGCAAACAATTTGTTTGAACATCTTTGAATTATGCTTCTGTCCCTCTTCACTTCCGACAATATGTCCGTACCCTTTTACAGGAGTCAGACACTCCTAGAGATAACCCTCGACATGCATCTCTGTTTCTCCCCGCACGCAGACAACCTCCTTCGCAAATGCGAAAAAGAATTGAACATCCTCCGAACTTTATTCGGTATATGGAAAAAAGAGTCGTACCCGGTGCTGGCAAATATCTACCACCAGTACTTCAAACCTTCTATTCCCTACGCCTGCGGATCATGGGGCCCGCGGTTATTGTGGTCCAACAGGAGGCAAATCGAGGAGGCCTAACAAAAGGCCATCAGATTAACCGATCTAAGGTCTCATAATAGCGAACGCCCCGGTCTAGCTTCTTTGGAAGACCTTATCAAGCTGAATCTAGATCCGTCAGGAAATGCCCCGTCAAAAACGGCCTGCCGCCTGGTGCGATCTTGTGTGTGCTCGTGGAAAGATTAACGAGCAAAGATGAGGTCGCTGGTCGAGTGCATCGGGATCACGTGACTTTTGTTTGACTCTTATCGTGGTCTTGGCGGTTAATTGCGCACTCTGTTTATGGTCGTTTTTTATTTACCCGAGAATCACCAACAGTTAATTAAATAAATTATGTGATTCCGACACACAAAGGAAAATCCTCAGCTTTTTTATTTGTTGGAATTTTGAGCCAACACACTTTCTGACGGGGCGCGAAACCGATTTTTTTAGGTTAAGTTCCTGGAGAACCTCACTATTTCGGACTTATTTCCCATTATTGGCTAATTATAGAAAGAAAGGATTTTCACAATTTATTTGTATTTTGCTAATTTCAAGTTGGTGTGTACATACGCCACACCATTTTATTATAAAGATTAGTGGGTTTTCTTTGAATTGATTTGTTGCTAAGCAGGAAAATCCTTGTTCAATGATCAAGGATCCGCTCAGGCCACCATTCTCTCTTCCACAGGCCAAATTACTGCGTGCAATCAGATGATCTCTTCTCATGCCCTGGACCTCCTCAATTGTCTCCATGTTCAGGCCCTCGACCTGTGAGAGCGGCAAACCTTCTCTGCTCGCATTTTACTTGCTCCTGGTTTTCTACAAAATGGTAAAACCGAAAATCAACTGAATAATTTTTTTTCCTATAATAAGTTTATTACGAAAAAGAATTCGGTCAAGTGTTGAAAGCTTCATGGACGGGAAAGAAAGACTAAATAATTAGAATTTTTAACAAATTAAATATATTTTGATATATATTTTTTAATTATTTATATTATTTTATTTTTCAATTTTTAGAGGGAATTTATTTTAAACTTATATGGAAGAAGTGAGCGATATTGAAAAGTCCTTCATCAATATCGGTAAGCTTTTTCATTCAATATTTATTTTTACACAGAATATTCAATCAACGAATTAAATAATAAAATTGATTTTGCACACTTTCAAATTGCTGGTTGCCTTTATTTAAATTTATTTTCAGGTTATAAACAAAAAATTGAGATAACAAAATTAAAATTGTTTCAAATGGATAAAGAACTGTCTCAATGTAACGAATACATTATTCACTGCAAAAATCAACAGTTTATATTTAGTGAACTTCTAAAAAAGTAGGAAATTTCCTTAATTAAAAAATTAATTAGTTTCGAACACTGTCAAGAATTCCAAGTTTTTTATACAGACCACTTGAAGAAATTTATATGTGGACGAAATCAAAATACAGATAAAATCATGTAATTTTTTTGATTTATTATACTACTTTCAATAAAATTATTCATTTAAGAAACGACTCATCAAACTCGATTCAATACTACGAATCATTATGGGAAGAATATAAATCTGTTTATCAGACGCTACCAGATTCAAAAAGACTTGAAAGCATTCAAACAAGTATAGAGAATATAGACAAACAAATTTCCCTTTTAAACGAAGAAAAGCAAAGATCAAGGCAACAAATCGATAATTTAAAAAAGAATGATGACACCTCTCAAGAAGATATAAACCCTAATTTCGAGGAAAATATTCTTTTGATGTTTTATGCTGCTAAAATACTATGTTTAGTGCAGAAATATACACACAATGCGAAGATTATAATAATGAAATAACACTTCTTAAATATCTATACTCTCAAAACAAACCACTGCTTTCAAATTACGAAAATGCCGAATTTATCAACAGAAACTACATAACTAATGAAAATCTAACCAAAAAATGTCAAGAAAATTCTCTAGCAACATTAAATAAAAATAAAGTACTATTTGAAATTCATACTTTTAAGGATGTATTTTTGCCTCAAAAAGAACAGGCTGTGAATATTTCAAGTAGCTCATACGCAGACACGAATTTATCTAATTTTTCCGGTGTGAAATATAATTCGAACCAATCTTCTGTAACTTTTGTTCCTAAAAAATCTGATTTAACAATCAAAGAACCGCAATTCCAGGTAAAATTTTAGTAAAATACTCAAGTTTCTGACTTCCAAGGGGATGAAAAACAATAGACATATTCCCAAATTTTCATTTTCGAGTTTTATAATCATTATTAAAATTATCTAGAAACAAACGAAAAATCTGATGAAAGTAACGATATTAGAATACAGAGTAATCTGAAAGACAAATTAAAATCCACCGAAAGCTCAAACAAGTTTCAAAATATAAAGACAGATAAATTTATAAATCAAGAACTTAAATTTCCAGAACAACTTTCTGACAAAACAAAAATCAGTTTACAGCATTCTATCGAACACACGAATAAAATATCAATAAATAAAAATCTTACAATCAATATGATAAAACAACCTAAAAGAAACGAAATTCCCATTTCGTTATCTAAAGCTCAGAACACTTCATCCGTTTTACCTCCTAAAAAATTTAATTATTCCCCTATAAAAATTTTAAAAACAAATAAAGATATCCGGGATGTTATAAATTCATCCCCTAAAAGACAGCCTGCTACAATTCCGATAGTAAACGATCTCTCCAAATCCACTGGAATATTAAAAAATAATGTTTCAAAACATAAAAACAGGCTTAATCTTTCTCCAAGATATGAGTTTGATGTTATAGAAAAAACGGAAAATACATCTTACAACGCTCCAAAAAGAAAATCAATTATAACAAATAGTCCTAAAAATATGAAAGAACCTTACCAACAAAATGCATCGACTGATGTTCATATTGATAATGATGAAAAAATATTTGAAAGTCAAATTATTGAAGACTCTCAAAACTTTATAAATAATTTCAAGAATGATAATTCTTTTATGTTATTTGATTTCAACGCTGAAAAAAAATCAGAACCTGAAGAAGATTTATTCGTATTTTCAAATTCGGATGAGGATCGTGATGAACAGAAATTAAATTCTCGAAATAGACCAAAAAGTTTCAATTTGTTTTGGTGCGTTGCCATTAATAAAATAAATTACTTAGATAACACAGATTGTCGATTCGTTTTTAAATACAATCACTTGTTTTTGAAATAAAAATTCTTATTTTCTGTGTGAATTTAAAATTATTAATTTTTTTCAATTGTTCTGACTATATTCGACAAAAATGTATGAGTTATCTAGCTTGAATTTACCCGTGCTTATATTAGTAATTTTTTGCATCTCCGCCTCTAGTTCCGTACAATATATTCCACCAGATTTAAATAATCCTTGAAAGTCCGCTTTTGTAGCGAGGCTTCATTAAGTTTCAATAAGTTGCAATGCCCATAGTAAAAAATGACCACTTTCCCTGCTTACCTATAAAAAAATATTTTTGTTTTTTTGTACCAGATTTCTGACATCTCAATGTTAACATTGAATATCAAACGAATAAGTTTCCTTCTACTCTTTGTGTTAAAGCAGGACAGCAAATTGTAACTGTATTAATCTGTCAAGGATTCGAAGTGACATTCGTGACGGTCAATACAAAAGGCACATTATAATCCTTTGGAAAGTTACCTGGCAACCCATAAACGATGATAGAATAAAATTTTTAGGATAGATTTGGAGAAAGATTTCATGAAAAAATAGCTTTGTGGCAAAACATATTTTTTGGCACCTAGGAGTCTTCCGTAAGTGAGTTGAAAAAAGTTCTTTAATATGAAGAGTTCAATTTGATATTCCACATAATGTAATTTTTCTGTTTAGATTTTTTGACAGCCGTAGCTAAAAACTTTAACTGGCAAAAGATCTGGAACAACACAAAGTTTCCATCTGTTGCTTGAAAATAACATAAAATGGACTCCAGTTAGAGATTGAAATAATGTGACTCTTATTCATTTAAAAAATGTAGGATTAAAACATTTAATTAAATTTTATTAAAAAATATAATTTTAAATTAAAACATTGTAAGTTTTTTTTGTATTTTGTCGTGGTATTTATTATTTCCTAAATCGAACAAATTGTTTATTTAATGACTTTTTTAACATAAAAATTAATTATTTTAATGATATTTATCACATTTATTTAAAAGTTATGTAATTATTATATAAATATAATGTTTTTAGATTTTTTCTAAATGATTGATCTTTATTCCAAAAAATTTTGGTTTATACGAGATCTAACACCTTGGATCATTCAAAATTTTGGTAAGAATGTGTCGGAAATGGTATTAAAACTATTCATCACTTGTTAGAACATACCAGCTCACTACACTTTAATTTCTAATGAAAAAAATGACCAAGAACTAAACATGTCAACCGCTGTTTCACTTGTCCAAAAAAAGAATAGCATAATATTTATTTATAAATCTGATTTATTCATTAATTTATTGGTAAATTAAACAACTCGATTATTCTTAGAATAACTCTACAAATGAGCTGATTCACGATATATTATTTAAATTACTGGAAAGAGTTGTTGAATCGATTGTCCATCCAGTTTATTATATAATAAAAACCCATTTCAGATAAAATCAGATATTCCAATAATTGACTGTTCGCTCATTCTTCACAATTCGTCATTTTGCACATGTCTTGTTTTCCATAAGTTTATTAATCGTTAGATTCATCGATTTTGTTTGACTATTAATAATTTCCGCGACTTTATTAAACTATCGTTCAAAGCGATTTTTGATTTTAAACTCATTGTCTCAAAATCTACAATAAAAAAGAATTATTTATATTTTGAGGATCTTATCAACGAGGCGTTAAGAAATCACAAATTTCTTCCACAAATTTCAAAGAGCAGTTAAACTATTTATATAATAATTATTTTAGCATTTATTTTCATCACCGACGGCGTTCTTGAATCTACCATGTGTTGTCGGCTTGACGAACTTCTTTTGATTATGAATAAGCTAGAAATTTCCTGCTCATTTGTGACAATTGATAATACTAATTATACCGGAGTAAAAAACAATTCCTTTTTTGAGTTCATTGCAAGAAGAACGTTTGGATCTGTTTTATATCATTCCGAATTTTTTAAGAAACCGCTAAATAATATTCAAAAAAATCTTGTCGGGTATATTTATGATCCAATAACTGTTTTTGTGGATGCTGAATATGAGTTATAAATTTATGTTTTAAATTTAGATCAAGTAATTCTCTTAAAATTAATGTATCAAATTTAAATTTATTTGAATTTATTCTTATCCGATGTCGACGGGGCTTTCGATTGGGAAGAATGTATAAAATGAGTAACCTTATAATTATATTGTTTCAGGAGGAATTGATAAAGTAGTAATCATTTTATATTGTTGTTATTCCGAGATTGTGACTGTTATTTTGACAATATGTGTACACAGTATCGAGAAATTGTCTTGTTTTTTAGAATAATATTTAGAACATTTGAAGTAGAATATAGTGTCTGGGGTTCTCGGGACTTTATTAATTTTTATCAAAATGAAACACTGTTAATTAATCCTCCAATTTTTTTCAGTCGTGTGAGGAGTGTGATTCATTCAGAATTATGCTTGTATTACTTATTTTAATTTTTTTAGAATGAATAACGTAAATAAATTGTATCCGCTTTTTAAGAAATTTTTTTCTAAAAATTTTTCATATTCCAATAAAAAACGTTTCGAAAAAAAGTTTTTATATATTCTAAATTTAGGAATCTTTCGTTGAATTATATTTTGAACAATTTGGAATTATTTTCGTTTTTTACTTGCTGATTTAAATTTAGAAAAAACATCAATTTTTTTCTTATTGGTGAGAATAAACAACGAAATTATGAACAGATTTGTACTTTGTTTAACAAAATTTTCAATCCAATTAAAATTAAAAATAACATATTTGTGAAACCTTTTTCTAAATTTTCGTGAGAATTAACATAATTTAATTATATAGAAATAGTGGATGTCTTGCTGATATTACATCACATGAATTTTTGTTTGTAATCAAACTATACTTTCCAATTGAACTAAATTTTGATGAAGTCTATGAGGTTTTAAACGGCAACGCATTCTTAGATCACAAGTGAATTAATCTGTACTCTTGAAATCAAACAAAATGATTTTATTTCAACTTCGAGACCTCTTGATATTCTGATCATTAAGTAATAAAAGTTTAGAAAATATTAGATTACATGATGATTCGAGGATAATAAATGATTTTGCGCAAAACTCGGCCTTAATGGAATTTTCAGACAAATGCATTAAAAAATATACCTGGAAATGGAGACTCGATATGAACGAAGATTCTTTTTCTAAACATAATTTCTTTTTAAAAATGAGAGATCTAATTATTAGGTAAATTTTTTCTTAATCGTAATTCTAAGAGAAAGAGTAACTAGTGACAGGTTTTTTCTTTGTTCAAGTAAAGAAAACCACATCCATATGTGTCTTCTTAAACATGTATGCTATAAAAATGACAAAACTAAAGATATCCACCGACGATCAACAATTTCTATCTATTAATGACGAATTTATAGTAGTTCAATATTTTTTACATCGTCATATTGATGGAATAAACTCAATATTTATTTCGGAACTTTGGTTAGAATTTAAGCATGATTTTAATCGATATTTTAAAGATCATTCTTATAATAGTTATGCAAATTATGTAAATTTTGATTTTTATATTTTTTAGATTTACAATACTGACCGTGAATGCTTCATTTCTTTATTTTCTGCATATTATTTGTTGACAACTAATCAAAAGAAAATGTGACCTATTTGTATTATGTTTGTAGCGAGGAATTTTCGTGTCATACTGAAAACAAATGTGAACCACTGATAACTCTTTTTTCTCGCGAATTCAACATTATGAGTGTTTTGTATAGATCTGATTTTATTGAATTATCTTTTCATTCTTACACTGGTTGAAATAATACGTTTAAATTTATAGTTTTCGAAAAGAACAACGATAATTTATTCCTATTGTTAATAGAATCACTTAGAGAACTGATTCCAATTGAAATTAAAATTCATGAAGAAAATTACACAGAAATAACAAACTTCATTAAAAGACTTGTTTCGTTATCTAATAATGTATGAATTGTATTGAATTTTGTCTAGATTACTTATAGCGAATCACAAAATTTAGCTTGGAGATGTTTTTCATATACGCTTGAAAATGACGATTTATGCATTTGTCTTTTTCCGCTTTCTAACAAAGATTGGATAATATTTAAGTCGGGGCATCAAATGAATAGTTTTTTGTGATTTTATTCTTTCTAGAAAATTATTCATCAAAAATTTCAATCTTTGTATTTTATTTTCAAATGAACAACTTTAATTTGAATTCTCCTGAAAGGTTTGGTCACTAATTTATCACCCTTTTAGAACTTTCTTACGAAAGAACGCTCGTAATCAAGGTAACGCCCAGTTTTCTGTTACTCTGACAGGGCTATTTCTTTACAAAATAATTCCGGAATACTTTAAAAACAGACATAATGAATCATTAATTATTTTAAGAAATGTTCTAAAAAACATCATAGAAGAATACATTAAGGTCTACATTCATGGTGAATCGTCATAAATTTATTCTTAGGAATTTATTTTTCTCTCCACATGAATATTGGTGTTGACTCTGTTGATTTGAATCTTGCATTACTGGAATGCCCTCATAAAAAAATTGGGATCGATTTAGAGCCATTCATTTTGACCAGTTGCCAACATTTTTCTTTCTTAATGTCTTCATATAGTACCGAGATGATTTCCATGCTATTTCAGTATTTACTTGATTCCGACTTATTGAAATCCAACAAACAGTGATTATTATAACTAATTAAACGTAGATTATTAAAAAAGAATAAAAATTTTCACATTCCTTTTTCGATTTTCGAAACTCACTGTCATCGTAAACCAGAAATGGCATATTTAAACGAACATATAAAAACTATAATTTCTAGGTTTTTTAAACAGGTAGATATGCCTGATTTTAATCATCTTTTCTATCTTGTATTTATATTGCTGATTAATACTGAATAGAACAATGAGTCGCTTAGCGGCAGTGAACATATTTATACGACAAAATATCAATTTCCATTGTTCATCCAACTTAAATATTTTTCTTCCGTTTCTCAGGAAGCTGAGAGTATTCAATATGATTGTTTACATACTTGTCTATGTTGATTTATTTAATCTTATTTTAGCACCATTTTTCAGTAAACAGAAAAATAATATATCGCTTGACGACGTTAAAATTAGTCTTCAAATTCATATCTACAGCTGTGGAGGAAACATAAATGAATTTCAGGACGATGATAGTCATGGGTTGATTTATTTCATTCTAATATAGAAAAATACCGCAATCTGAAGATTTTTTTATAGGATTTCCAAAAAGTGTTTGCAATAAATTAATGTATCTTGACAATGAAGTAATTAAATTTATACTTATTAGTTTCAGATAAATTTACTGCTTGCAGATGCTACCATCTGTAATCTTTTATCTTTATCTTTTACATCCCGTGCTTTACTCAACTATATCATTTCATTCATTACATCGAAGAGCAACAAAACCAACTGTCAGTTCAAAAGCATACCATTGCAATTTGCATGCGAACATGACTCTGGGATTTCATATCTTTTGAACGTTTCTTGAATTTAGAATATTCTAGAAATTACGGGAAATTCGGGTGAACAAAACTCTTACATGCGATTTTATCAATTTCACCGGAAACCAGTTTTTTATTCATATTATTTTATAGATTTAAAGGGGATCAATTTTTACTTTCGGATTGCTGTTATTTTTCTTTATCGCAATCAAAAAGGCTGATATATTTTGGTAAAATTTTTAGGCACAAAAGTGTTTCATTATGCGATCCGCCTTCAAAATTCAATATTTCGGATGTATTGCGATGCAAAAGTTATTCTAATTTAACAAGTTTAAATTATATTAATCATAAATTTCAGCCGACAATTGTGGAGATAAACTCAATTCGTGGATATTTTTTGCATTATATAAGCAGAATATAGTAATCTATTTTTATTACCAGTAATTGTATTTACAATAACCATTTAGAGAATATGGACCTAATATTCCGAATATGTTATCCCATCAATTCGAACTTTATAAGGAATTGATAAAATGTATATATTTGGCAGTTCACGAAACCAATCAAGTATTGTATGGTTAGTTATCTCATAAGCATTGCTTATTGGAGAATTTGTCCACCAGCGGGTGGTGCAGTGACCTCCTTTATATGAGCTCTTCAAACAAGGCAATTTCATAAATTTCTTTTTATTGTTTAGTATAATGACGGATTTTCCGAAAACATTGCATTCTTCAGATGTAAAAAGCAATTTTCCATAAAATTACGTTTTCCCCTATGCTTTCCAGAAATGATTACTTCTGATATTTTTTGCGAATTTTCTGTTAAGAATAGACCTTCAATGTATGTTATCGAGGATACTTCTGAATTGCATAAAAATGTTTTCTATCTAACGCTTTCTTTTAAAAAAAGTTATTTTGATAAATAATTGCAGAGAAATCATTTGAGACTACCTCCAAAAATGTACGTAAAAATTATGTTGTGAATTTTTCTGACCAAGGAGATAATCTTTATGAAAAGTTTTTGGTAATGAGCTTTTTTGGAATTAATAAGCCTGGTTGAAATTATTGAAAAAGTTTAAGGATTAAATTTCCGAAAATCTTTTGCTCAATTTGTCAAAGACCGAATCAATTCAATGTATACCAAAATGATATTAAAAGAATATCGAGCAGGAATTGTATCTACTGTTATAAAAGATCATCTATATGTTTATTATGTGTTGATAAAATTAGTTTCTTCGGCATTCTGGATCAAGGCCTTTAGTGAGTTTTTCCATTGTTCTTTCTACGGAAATTCACTATCTTTACGATTATATTCTTAATTACTTTATCAGAATATGTATGGACAAGTCTTTTAGA
This sequence comes from Octopus sinensis, assembly GCF_006345805.1. Classification (NCBI taxonomy): domain Eukaryota; kingdom Metazoa; phylum Mollusca; class Cephalopoda; order Octopoda; family Octopodidae; genus Octopus; species Octopus sinensis. Next base: position 115,838 of record NW_021833041.1, read on the forward strand.
GTGAGCAAAGTATGGCATTTTTTTATTTCTACAGGGAGAGTCAAATAATCTGTCCACGTCTTCTTCGAGCATAATTGATTATATTCACGTTAATGTAGACGATTTGAACAATTTTTGTGGTTAATTGTGATATTTAATTCAGGCATTTCCACACTAACAATTCAATGGAATCAAGATAAGTTTAGACCCTTCAGGATGCTTTTTGCAGATAACATTGAAAAACTCAAAATATCGACTAAATTTAATATTTCAAAAATCAGCGTATCTCAATGTCCCAATAAAGGTTTTAATTTCAATTAATATTTTACAGATCTTATTTTTTCAGCTCTTTTGGATAGAATTGAATCATTCGTATCTGATGATGGTATTAAATTGATGCTAATGTTAAGGATTTTCTATAAATATAAGTGTTTGGGAGTTCGAAGATGGAAATACGATTCATATCATACAAAAGATCAAATATCTGATGACCAAATCGATTGTAGAATCAATTTTTGAAGTATTGCTACTTCCCGCCCTCGAAAACAGGAGATTTGAGTTTCTAAGTAATGAAGGAATTGGTTTTTCATTTTTATTTACCATAAAGAAATACAGCAAAAGTTAAACAAATCTGCACCTCGTCATTTTCAGGATAGATTTTTGGTTAACCTAGTTGTAACTACCGCAGAATACATTTGTTAGCAAAACCAATGCTCATTTGTATTTTACGGAATCGAATTTATCTAGCTCTTCGATTTCGCCGAATTTTGGATGTGATAAATTTAGAGATGATACTATTTTATCTACGTCTGTCAGTAATGTTGTCGATTGGCTTCGATTTTCGTCATTTCTCGGTTATTACATTTGTGTATAGATTTTAGATATTCCACGTATAAAATCTTTTCGCGTCCAAGTACCTAATTCACTTTTTTCTTTTGAAATGTTTCGTGATTGTATCAAATTTCTCGATACTTTACTTGAATCGTTTCTAACTATTGACTGTTACCAAAAATTTTACCACGACTACGAGAAAATCTCGGATTTAGTATTTTCACGCTTATTAAATTATAGGAAAATTATTATGCCTGTGATGTTTCGACTACTTTTTTTGCACTCTTCAAGCCGCGTGAAAATTTAACACCTTTTGAGCAATTTCCCGATCCTGCTAATTTGAATAGAAAGTTTGTTTTCAATGAATATCTTGAATATCGTTTTGGTGATAAAAATGAATCTTTTAGTACATATAAAATAATTGTTCACACGTGTTCTAAGGAGGTTCCTAAATTTTGTTAAAATATTTAGCTTAATTTATATGTTTTATCAAATGTTTCGAATATAATTGGGCGTATAAGAGAATCCATTGAAAAGTTGAATTCTTTTTTCTTCGCTAAAAGTTGTTTTTTGGAACTTATGACAAAATGTAAATTGGGGTCACATTTGAATCAAGAAGAGGTGGGTTTATTTGGTTCACGTATATTTAGTCCGTTTACAGTAAGGCACTCGAATCACTTTCACTACCTTTTGATCGTACCATATATGAGTCGATAAAAACTTTTGATTATCATTCAGAGGATATAAATATTTCCAGTTTGTACGAACGAACATCATTAATCCACATTAATAACACCAAAAGTTTATATTTTATATTTATATTAGAAACGACAAAGAATTGTATAATCAATCAATGCTATACCTCTGTGGCGATGCAAAGTGAAAATGACTTCTATAGATTCGATAAAGTAGTGCTATGCCACATATAATATAGATAGAATTCGATAAATTAATGATGTCGTCACATTTGTATGCCAATTCTGGAGTTCCAATGCTTATTTCTAAAAATAACAATTATTCTCGCCTGTCATCTGATGATTCTCAATCTTGTGCTAGTCCAAGGAAGGACGTTTATTATATAATTAAATTTTTAGTTTCGTTTTGGAAGTTTTAGTAGAAAAAGTATAAATTGCAATTTAAACTTTCATCGCGATTTACCATCATTAATATGTTTTGTTCGTCACCTGAAAATTGAAATTTTTAGATATTTGTTTCAATTTGATTTTAGACCAATTGAATTCAAAAAGTGTATTATTTTTAACACGTTTTAGTGATGAGAATTCAGACAGTTTATATTCATCTACTTTTATATGCTATTTTAAAGCACTTGGACTTGTTATATTCAAATATATTATCCAGAATAATTTTTTGAGCTGTTTTTTATATTTTTATATCCCATCAATTTCTGGGTCTATTCTCCCTATTTATGGTACTAAATTATTCAAATCCATTTTTAGGCCAGTGTGTTAAGATTTGGAAAATGCTTAACATTGATAAATTTATTATAGATTTTACTTGTCATTGCGTTAAACAGTCAATATATATAAATTTGTCTGGATGTCGTGGATTTCTATGTAGACTCTGTTCTTTAGACCCATTTTTGTTAATTTCTGAACTATCTGTTCTCTTTGGCAAAAATAAACCTAAAAAAATTGGATTTCGCTCAAGTTTTGATTGTTTAATTATAATCCTAGGAGAATTTACAATTTCTGATATTCCAATCCCCTCTCTTTTTTTAGAACAATTTCTTGTTTCTGAATGTATTAACTTCGAAATTCATCTTCTCAACTCTGGCGAAGATTTTACCAATTTTGTTTATAATCCATCACATAAAGAAGAAAATTTGGAAATTTTTTGTATTATTCGGCTGAAGATAACTGATCCACATTTTTTTAAATATGAAACTTTTGTATTTACGACTAATACTAAACTCTTCTCCGATGTTTCATGTTTTGGGTCTGATTTAAAATCTACTAAAATTCCGGAAGTTCTTGAAAGACCTGAAATTTTAAATATTCGAAGTTTTAATCATTCTATTTTCTCATCAGATTCTCAAAGTACGGAAGACAAAACTTTGTTTGCGAACTCTTTTCATAACATTTTTAGAAACTTTGTTCAGAACCTTATTTATGATATATCCCTAATGTGCTACAATAAATATATGTGGAAATCAGTTTTTTACAGCAATGACATTATGTGTCTCGGAATGAATCAGAGAATAAAAATGATTTTGAACGATTGTGTAAGTTTCTTATATTTATCTGAAAATTAGAAATTATCCAAATCTGGATATGATTTATTTTCATTTTTTCTAACTAACCTCACCCAAATACATTCATGTGGGTCTGTGGGTCTACTATCACCCGCAACTTTTAGATCATCTCATGTTGAAAAATTATTCAAAATTTTAACTAGAAAATTTGGACATAGATTTTGTCTTTCGTTTAATTTTGATGGGCCAAAAAAATTCAAAGTATTTTAAAGGAATTCTAAAAAATGTTTTAGATCATTTTAAGTCCATATTCCCCTACTCATTTTGCTTTGATTATCGAATATCACACTAATCCTGTTTCAAAAGCTGTAAATAATATTTATTTGTATTTTTAGCAAATTTATGGCGCAACGTTTGATGATGTGGGCCGAACGTCTGCCGATACTGTGTTAAGTAATAAGGAGTTTATCCTCACTTTTGTTCATCAGTTCGCATTTTCCTGTTATTATTTAATGACTATCAGTTAAATTTTATTATGAATAAAAAACAGTTAATTATTTATTTAAGATAATATTAAAAATATAAATAACATGTTATTTGATAATACTTTTTAATTTGTTGTGACGGCTATTATGGATTCTTCAGGTAAATACTTACTATTTGTTATACTAATGCAGATTTTGACGAAGAATTTAATTTTTTACCTAGAAATAAAAATCAGACAAAGGAACAGGCAATATATGGTTTTTAATACAGGCTTATTGACTAATAGGAATATGGGCCGATGACGAGGTCGAAAGGCCTCAGAGAAAGTCACATGTAAAGTATTCTGGATTTGTCAAGGGTGGCGTTACGGAAAAGGTTGAATTTACTTAATTAAATGTTTAAAGATATCTTTTAATAGGAATGTTTTCAATAATGATAAAAAAACATCAAAAGTTATCCAAGCAGACAAGTTTGAAGTTTTTCGAACTTTTAATTAAAATAGTCAATTTGGGAAATGGGAGCGTCACACTAAAGGAATTGGAATGAAACTCCTTTTAAAAGTTTTATAAATATTAGCAATTCATCAGCAAGGTTTTAAACTTGGGGAAGGATTGGGACAGTCTAGAAAAGGAATCGCTACCCCAATTATTGCTGTTAAAAAAGATGGAAAAGACAGTGTGGGGTTTAGGCAGACCGTACATACGGATACTGTTACAATTAGGCACATTTTTTGCCTAAATGCCTTTTTGCACAAAAGGTCTATTATTAAATAATTAATTTAAGCTATAATTTAATTAAAATAGATTTATCTACAACGAGTTATAATGCCTTAAATGCTTAAAAAATTGTTAAGGTCCTAAAAAATTTTTTAAGGTCCTAAAAATTTTTTTAAGGTCTTAAAAATTTTTAAAATAAATTATTTTTAAATGTTACAAAAAATATTTTAAAATAACAAATTAGGCACGCTATAAATTACTTTTTGTGTTCAAATGCCACGTGTACGTTCTACATAAAGTCTAAAGCTCTAAAAGCCTATGAAACTTACGTAAAAGAATTCACAGTGATTAAAGGCAGTCTATATTGTAAAATATGTATGATCTACGTCAATGCATCAAAAAAATATTATATTGATCAGCATAGACAATCTACAAAACATCTAAAGCTTTGAGTAATTTAAAATTATTTTTTTAGATAACAATGAAGGATTCCAACAATCCTTAGATTCCCTATTCAACGGTCAAACCGAAACGGAAGACTTTCAGAGTATGCCGATGGAAGTTGCCAAAGCCTTTTCTGAAGCAAACATTCCTCTTCATAAGCTCAATAATCCAAGCTTAAAGGGATTGTTTAAAATTGAAATTTCGCTTCCTTCCCAGTCAGCCTGTCGCAATTGTATTCCTGCAATCAGTGAACAAAATTATCCAAGTATAAAAGTGATCTAAGGTTAACAAATGATTAATTTTTAGATCTCAAAGATTTTTATGGTTGTTGACGAGGGTGACGTAAATGGACAGAAGTTTGTAGTTGTTCTCATTGGGAATATCGCTTATCCAGAGAAGACCTATTTAATTCGTGTGAACCTTATATGAATCTGTAACTGCTAACACAATTCTTCAGATTATCGATGAAGAGATTAAAAAATTCGAGATTATACGCAATAATTTTCTTCTTTTTCTTTCTGATGCAGCCCGTATATGATTTGGGGGTTTGTTGAATTATTTTTAGCCGGAAAAAAATTGAAAATGCTTTATCCTAGGATGTTCCATGAACATGTGTGCACATTTGTTACATAATTTGCTGTCTCAGAGTAAAGGCGTATTATTCGGACGTTGATAATCTTATTGCGACTATAAAGACATCAATAGTGAAAAACAAAACTAGAAAAAAAATGTTTTCTACAATTGGTTATCCGCCCGACGTCATCATAACTAGATGGGGGTAGTTGGCTGCAAGCAGCATACTATTATGCAAATAATTTTGTATCAATTGCTGAAATTGTGGAGAATTTCAAAGACGACGGAATATTAGTTAAAAAAGTAAAACAAGCAATTGAATCGCCAACCTTAAGAAAAAGTCTAATGGAAATAAATGAAAATTATCAGATACTTAATCAAATATTGAAAAAAATGGAATCCACAAGTTATACAATAAATGATGCACATTCAGATCTTTGTTTGTTAAAATTTCCGTCTGATAATGCAGAAATAAATGAATACATACAAAAAAGATTACACAAAAATGACATAGAATCAATTATAGAAATGGAGAAAGTAATATCTCCCCTGAAGAATATGGACTAATAAGAAAATGTCAGTGTACATCATCAACCGTTGAAAGAGCATTTTCTATGCTTAAAAAATTAATTACTAAAGATAGAGGTTTCAATGCGGAAAATGTCAAAAATTATTTAATACCTTACTATAACAAATAATTTTTTACGACTTTTTGATTTAATACCTTATTAAAATGTGCCTAAAAATGTAGAATAAAGTCCTAAAAATTAAAAATAAAGTCCTAAAATGCCTATTTTTAAGGTCCTAAAAATAAATTTTAAGTGCCTGAAAAAAATTGCCCTAGTTACAATAAATCAACAGGATCATTCTGTTGATAAAAAACCAATAATTAAGAAGAAGTGGAAAAAAAATTCATCCACAGTTCAAAATTTGATATCTACGGAAGAACTAATAAAGAAAACACTCAAAAATGAAGATTCGAATAAACATTATTTAGCACAATATGACAGCAAGGTGATCGATTTGACTGGAGCTGAAGCAAAGATATATTCGGGTAATTTGTGTACTTTCCAGTTCAGATTATCGTTTTTTTAGCAGGAAGTCTGAGGTTACTGAAACTCCGTCTTTTTCCGTAAACGAATTAGCCCATAATTTGAATTTGTTGGTCGAAATTTCTGAAAATGAGATTCTGGAAAACGAAAAAGCGTAATTCAAACAGCAAGCTTAAATTGTTAGAATACAAAAAGAGACTGAAACTATATTTGATTTGAAATTTCAAGTTGAGCAGATAAATAACCAGGAAGATAAAGACAGAGTAGAGATCAGTTCATTGGACAGTGTGCTTCTTTTGATTGATGAATGCATTATCCGACAGGAGAATGGTACAATGTCGGCAGCATTTCTCCATGAAATATTTAAATCGATTATTATTGTCCAACCAACTCTCTTTATTGAACTTGGATTGTCTAATCTGGCAACATCGTTTCTACGGCCTCTTGTATTTTTTAAACACAATTTTTGTCAGTTCGAGGAGGAATTTCAAGATGAACCGTTTCTTGAGAATCCCTCTATGGGAATAGGTTTTATGCGTTATTGGAGAAGAGTTTTGTTGAGTGAGGAGATGCGCAAAGCATTGGAAACACTTCCAGGATTTTTATCCCCAGAAAATCGTCTATGGAGTCCATATGATAGACTTATGTGGGATTTGTGGATGCAACGAGTTCAGATTGTTGTAAGGGATGAGTGGAATCCTCGAGAACCAGACAAACTAATGCTTTTCTTAGATATTTGGCGACCTGTTACTTCTGTTTGGATGTTTAGGCATCTTATAGAAAAAATAGTGTTCCCAAAAGTCAAGGAAGAAGTGAAAAACTGGTCTCCTTTAGCTGATTCTAAATTCCACTTTACGCTCATTCCCTGGTTCACATTATTTGGTACTTTAATTCATCCCTTATTTGTAGAATCGGAACTTTTATTGCTTTATGAATTGATCATTGAAAAAATTGAGGATTCCCTTTCTACTTGGTATCCAACTGATACCTCTGCGCATTGTGTGCTACTTCCGTGGGTTTCGATTATTCCCAACGCAATTTTGGAAACTTTTCTTATTAGAAAAATACTTCCCAAACTGTCTGTGTATATGAAAAACTCGTTTATTATCGATCCACGTGATCAGAAACTTGGTTTTTTATTGTTGGTTATTTTTCTAGATGTTTGGTCTGCATTTATAATTTGGCATGATATTGTGCCACAACATCACATGGTTCAGTTAATTGATGAACTTTTTTTTCCTGTATTTATGTATGTTTTGGAAGATTGGCTGCGAGGTGCCCCTGATTATTCCGAGATTAATAAATGGTATTTTGGCTGGAAATCAATGTTTCCTCCAAAATATCTTCACGACGACGTTTTAAAAGGTTTTAATTTTTTATTATATAAGATAAATTTCGCGAATCTTTGTCAATGATGGAATGTGCATTTACGGCGACACAAGATGGTTCATTTAATAGTAATTCTTTTAAACGCACTTCCCAGAATTTGGTTTGGTACCTGTTTTATAATATTAGGATTCGATGATGTCTTTTAATGCGAGTCCAGCACTATCTCCTATAGCTCCTAATACATTCAAAGATTTGGTCGCTCAGAAAGTAAATGTTTCTAATTGTTTTGTAGGCTGCAGATAATGGAATTGAGTTTTATCCAATTGCATCAAAATTTATTTCTGGAAAGCAAGTTTATCGATTTGGAAGCGGACAAATATATGTGGATAAAAATATAGTTTATATTTTTATCAATGGAAGCTGGTTGCCTGAATCACTTCACAACATTATATCTCGTCGCTTATATGTGTGACATTTATAAATTTAAGTATTTTATTATTTTAAACTAGCTCGGCAGCTCGCTTCGCTCACCGCGACCTAGCTCCTGCGGAGGGCCTGTTTCATCAAACAACTATAAGTTTATGTAGATGTATAAAACTACCTGGTTTAATGTAACCTATTCTATCGCCTGTTGATAAACGATGTTTGTCGTCCGTCCTTCCTTGGCATATATGAATAAATTTTCTCTTCTGCCTACCCTCGAGCATCCCCATACAGCTGTCCATGTGAAAAGCACTCACTCTCTAAAAATAACCCAACTACCTTTAATGACTGTCCCTGGCCTTGTTTATTGTCATTGCAAAACTCATCCTCAAAGGAAATTGCAGCCTTTTAATCTAAATGGTAATTCATCAGAAATTATCGGAATTCGTGGATATAAACATCCTCACCTCAATACTTACCTGTTAATATCGTCGCCTCTATTACGTTAGCCATCTTTCTTCAGCTTCATTTTTCTCCTTCGGTTATCTATTTAAAAATTATTTTTGAATAATAAAAAATATTAGGAAAAGAGGCATACAGAAAATAAATTCTATCTTTACGAAAACTCTTTTCTTCTCTTAAGGTCGTCTTCCCTCTTTCGGTTATCTATTGAAAAAATTATTTTTGAATAATAAAAAAATTTAGGAAAAGAGGCATACCGAAAATAAATTCTATCTTCACGAAAAACTTAACTAAATAGCTAATATTTTTACGCAAATTCTTCTGATTGCGCTGTCAATTGGTGGTAAATTGTGTTAATGATTGTGCTAATGTGGTTTCAACTATCAAAGTGTTTTTCAAATCAGTTAATTGCACACTCTATTCAAGGTCGTGCGTCAATTGGTGGTAAATTGTGTTAATGATTGTGCTAATGTGGTTTTAACTATCAAAGTGGTTTTTCAAAATCTGTTAATTGCACACTCTATTCAAAGTCGTGCAATCTGTGATTGCACATTCTGTCAAAGTCAATATGATAATAGCTTTAATATTGATTCATGGTCGATAATGATATATGCATTTAATTTTAAAGAGAAAACATAGGATGAATTGAATTTCTTTATCGCGAATAATTGGGAGTTCATCATTGTTAATATTCTCGCTGTCGTTTTCATCAAGGATATTCTTAATACGTGAGATTTTTGCCTTGAAGGTTTTAATGGACCTCATCATGAATGTCGAGGACATTCGCGTTGTTCATTTTAATCAAAATGCAGAAAATAATTTTTTGATTTTTTGGGGGGAAGGTTTTAAGGACTTCATCATGTAAGTCGAGGACATTGTAGTTGTTCATTTTAACCAAAATGCAGAAAATTTTTTTTTAATTTTTTTTGGGGGGAAGGTTTTAAGGACTTCATCATGTAAGTTGAGGACATTGTAGTTGTTCATTTTAACCAAAATGCAGAAAATTTTTTTTTAATTTTTTTGGGGGGAAGGTTTTAAGGACTTCATCATGTAAGTCGAGGACATTGTAGTTGTTCATTTTAACCAAAATGCAGAAAATTTTTTTTAATTTTTTTTGGGGGGGAAGGTTTTAAGGACTTCATCATGTAAGTCGAGACATTGTAGTTGTTCATTTTAACCAAAATGCAGAAAATTTTTTTTTAATTTTTTTTGGGGGGAAGGTTTTAAGGACCTCATCATGTAAGTCGAGGACATCGTAGTTGTTCATTTTAACCAAAATGCAGAAAATTTTTTTTTAATTTTTTTTGGGGGGGAAGGTTTTAAGGACCTCATCATGTAAGTCGAGGACATCGTAGTTGTTCATTTTAACCAAAATGCAGAAAATTTTTTTTTAATTTTTTTGGGGGGAAGGTTTTAAGGACCTCATCATGTAAGTCGAGGACATCGAAGTTATTCATTTTAACCAAAATGCAGAAAATTTTTTTTTAATTTTTTTGGGGGGGGAAGTTTTAAGGACCTTCATCATGTAAGTCGAGACATCGTAGTTGTTCATTTTAACCAAAATGCAGAAAATTTTTTTTTAATTTTTTTTGGGGGGGGAAGTTTTAAGGACCTCATCATGTAAGTCGAGGACATCGTAGTTGTTCATTTTGAACCAAAACGCAGAAAAATTTTTTTTAATTTTTTTGGGGGGAAGGTTTTAAGGACCTCATCATGTAAGTCGAGGACATCGTATTGCCAATTTGAAGTTGGTGTGCACACACAGACAGACAGACAGACAGACACACAGACAGACACACAGACAGACAGACAGACAGACACACACCATACCATTTTATTATTAAGATGACTATATTTGATTACGCCATACCTATAATTTACGTGAATTAATAGTGCTTAGACATCTTAATAATAAAATGGTATGGTGTGTGTCTGTCTGTCTGTGTGTGCACACCAACTTCAAATTGGCAATACGATGTCCTCGACTTACATGATGAGGTCCTTAAAACCTTCCCCCCCAAAAAATTAAAAAAAAAATTATCTGCATTTTGGTTAAAATGAACAACTACAATGTCCTCGACTTACATGATGAAGTCCTTAAAACCTTCCCCCCCAAAAAAATTAAAAAAAAATTTTCTGCATTTTGGTTAAAATGAACAACTAGAATGTCCTCGACTTACATGATGAAGTCCTTAAAACCTTCCCCCCCAAAAAAAATTAAAAAAAAATTTCTGCATTTTGGTTAAAGAACAACTACAATGTCCTCGATTTACATGATGAAGTCCTTAAAACCTTCCCCCCCAAAAAAATTAAAAAAAAATTTTCTGCATTTTGGTTAAAATGACAACTACAATGTCCTCGATTTACATGAAGTCCTTAAAACCTTTCCCCCCAAAAAAATTAAAAAAAAATTTTCTGCATTTTGGTTAAAATGAACAACTACAATGTCCTCGACTTACATGATGAAGTCCTTAAAACCTTCCCCCCCAAAAAATTAAAAAAAATTTTCTGCATTTTGGTTAAAATGAACAACTACAATGTCCTCAATTTACATGATGAAGTCCTTAAAACCTTCCCCCCCAAAAAAATTAAAAAAAATTTTCTGCATTTTGGTTAAAATGAACAACTACAATGTCCTCGACTTACATGATGAAGTCCTTAAAACCTTCCCCCCCAAAAAAATTAAAAAAAATTTTCTGCATTTTGGTTAAAATGAACAACTACAATGTCCTCGACTTACATGATGAAGTCCTTAAAACCTCCCCCCCAAACAAATTAAAAAAAATTTTTCTCTGCATTTTGGTTAAAATGAACAACTACTATGTCCTCGACTTACATGATGAAGTCCTTAAAACCTTCCCCCAAAAAAAATAAAAAAAATTTTCTGCATTTTGGTTAAAATGAACAACTACAATGTCCCCGCCTACATGATGAAGTCCTTAAAACCTTTCCCCCAAAAAATCAAAAAATTATTTTCTGCATTTTGATTAAAATGAACAACGCGAATGTCTGACATTATGATGAGGTCCATGAAAACCTTCAAGGCAAAATCTCACGTATTAAGAATATCCTTGATGAAAACGACAGCGAGAATATTAACAATGATGAACTCCCAATTATTCGCGATAAAGAAATTCAATTCATCCTATGTTTTTCTCTTTAAAATTAAATGCATATATCATTATCGACCATGAATCAAAATTAAAGCTATTATCATATTTGACTTTGACAGAATGTGCACTCACAGATTGCACGACTTTGAATAGAGTGTGCAATTACAGATTTTGAAAAACCACTTTGATAGTTGAAACCACATTAGCACAATCATTAACACAATTTACCACCAATTGACGCACGACCTTGAATAGAGTGTGCAATTAACAGATTTTGAAAAACCACTTTGATAGTTGAAACCACATTAGCACAACCATTACACAATTTACCACCAAATGACAGCGCAATCAGAAGAGCGTAAAAATATTAACTATTTACTTGAGTTTTTCGTAAAGATAGAATTTATTTTCGGTATGCCTCTTTCCTAAACTTTTTTATTATTCAAAAATAATAATTTTTTAAATAGATAACCGAAGGGGAAAAACGAAGCTGAAGAAAAAACGGTCAGCTTAATAAGGTAATTAATTAAATCTTTTTTGTGTGTCGCTTTTTTGTGTGTCGCTTTCTTGCCTGCCGCATTTCCGCCTGCCGCATCTCCCCCTGCCCCATTTCGCCAGTAAAAACAAAAAATAAAAAAAAAAAAAAGGAAATTACAAAGTAAAAATGAAAAAATTAAATATAAAAAATAATAAACCACAAAAATGAAAAAAAAGTTTGCAATGACAATAAACAAGCCCAGGGACAGTCATTAATGGTAGTTGGGTTATTTTTAGAGAGTGAGTGCTTTTCACATGGACAGCTGTATGTGGGATGCTCGAGGTAGGCAGAAGAGAATTTATTCATATATGCCAAGGAAGGACGGACGACAAACATCTTTATCACAGGCGATAGAATAGGGTTACATTAAACCAGGTAGTTTTATACATCTACATAAACTTATAGTTGTTTGATGAAACAGGCCCTCCGCAGGAGCTAGGTCGCGGTGAGCGAAGCGAGCTGCCGAGCTAGTATTAATAAAGGTTATCTGGTAAAGTTTTGAATGCAAAATTTCTGCTTCGCAAGTTTTGACTGTTTGGTGGAATGAGTAAGAAAGTTCCAAAAAACTCGTCACGGCTATCCGAAAATTAAAACCCAAATACAACCAAACAATTTAGATATTTTCTGTGTTAAAAAAGTGATACAACTATAGGCCGAAATTACCAGAAAGAACGTATAAAAATTCGAAATTGTATATTTATGGAAAACAAACAGCCACGATAATGTTCAAAGAAGGAAATAAAATGTGAATATTTTAGATTTTTCGTAAAGACCCTCCAATTGTTGATAGATAATACATCAGATTCTAATTTTACTATATTGATAAGTTGAATGTATAAAATAAAATTTTTTTTAAATATTTACATGAAATGATTAAAGTAGATATTGAGCTTTTTGTCAATTCTTTTTTTTAAAAATATGATTTATCTTTAAATATTCAAGAAAAATTTATTGAATTAATTATTAAAAGTCAAAAACTTATTTGAATCAACACTATTCCCGTTAAGGGAGGGAATGGCACTCGTGTAGGATGTTACCTGCGTAGACTCATTTTCCTCATCATCGCTGGTTGACTCCGCTTCTCGTCCTGGATCTGCATTTGCCCTTGCCGAATCTAGAAAAACTGCAAAATATGGCTCTTTGACCAATACCTGTTGCTTCATTCCTCTGGCTTTTGAGACCAGTGGGATAATTGGACCCAAAGCGCTCAAACTCCTCTCAGAGATTGGTTTAATCATCTCGAGGAGAAGTCACGACAGTCGTGAAACGAGCTGGCTTTTTCAACGGATATCGTTCGCGATATTACGTGGAAATTGCCTGTCCATCCGCTCGGCGACTCATCTAATTTAGTTAACTTCTTTTTTTCTCTAACATTCTTCAATGGCTTAAAAAATTATTTATAGAAATTTGGTGTAATCCGATATCAACATATCACAACATTGGATTTTATATAATTCAATATTATGTAATGCCAGGAGGTAAGAGAGGTAAAGAAGTTTGAGAACCACTGTTCTATAATAGTGATATAAGAAGAACACAGATAAAACTATGCTAAAGAAAATACAGGCATTTCAAAAAAGTTGAGGGATAAGTAAGATAGAAACAATATTAAAACTTAATTATTTTAATCTTCCGTACTTCCTAAGCATGTCTTCTTGATTAATTTTGGATTCCTCAAGTTTATTTTTCTTAATCTCAATTATTTTGGGCCAATAGCGTTCTGCGTTATATGTTATTGCTCCAAAACCGAATACACTTGCCAAAAGTATTGTAGGACTATTAATAAATATCAAATTTATCAATTAACTAGCTCGGCAGCTCGCTTCGCTCACCGCGACCTAGCTCCTGCGGAGGGCCTGTTTCATCAAACAACTATAAGTTTATGTAGATGTATAAAACTACCTGGTTTAATTTAAGTGTACCCCTATTATCGCCTGTTGATAACGATTTTTGTCGTCCGTCCTTCCTTGGCATATATGAATAAATTTCTCTTCTGCCTACCCTCGAGCATCCCACATACAGCTGTCCATGTGGAAAAGCACTCACTCTAAAAATAACCCAACTACCTTTAATGACTGTCCTGGGCCTTGTTTATTGTCATTGCAAACTTTTTTTTTTCATTTTTTGTGGTTTTATTTTTTTTTATATTTAATTTTTTCATTTTTCCTTGTAATTTCCTTTTTTTCTTTTTTTATTTTTTACTGGCGGAAATGGGGAGGGGGAGATGCGGCAGGCGGAAATGCGGCAGGCAGAGATGCGGCAGGCAAGAAAGCGACACACAAAAAAGCGACACAACAAAAAAAATTTAATTAATTACCTTATTAAGCTGACCGTTTTTTCTTCAGCTTCGTTTTTCCCTCCTTCGGTTATCTATTTAAAAAATTATTTTTGAATAATAATGTGGTTTCAACTATCAAAGTGTTTTTCAAAATCTGTTAATTGCACACTCTATTCAAGGTCGTGCGTCAATTGGTGGTAAATTGTGTTAATGATTGTGCTAATGTGGTTTCAACTATCAAAGTGGTTTTTCAAAATCTGTTAATTGCACACTCTATTCAAAGTCGTGCAATCTGTGATTGCACATTCTGTCAAAGTCAAATATGATAATAGCTTTAATTTTGATTCATGGTCGATAATGATATATGCAATTAATTTTAAAGAGAAAAACATAGGATGAATTGAATTTCTTTATCGCGAATAATGGGAGTTCATCATTGTTAATATTCCTCGCTGTCGTTTTCATCAAGGATATTCTTAATACGGAGATTTTTCCTTGAAGGTTTTAATGGACCTCATCATGAATGTCGAGGACATTCGCGTTGTTCATTTAATCAAAATGCAGAAATAATTTTTTTGATTTTTGGGGGGGAAGGTTTTAAGGACTTCATCATGTAAGTCGAGGACATTGTAGTTGTTCATTTTATAAACCAAAATGCAGAAAATTTTTTTTTAATTTTTTTGGGGGGAAGGTTTTAAGGACTTCATCATGTAAGTCGAGGACATTGTAGTTGTTCATTTTAACCAAAATGCAGAAAATTTTTTTTTAATTTTTTTGGGGGGAAGGTTTTAGGACTTCATCATGTAAGTCGAGGACATTGTAGTTGTTCATTTTAACCAAAATGCAGAAATTTTTTTTTAATTTTTTTGGGGGGGAAGGTTTTAAGGACTTCATCATGTAAGTCGAGGACATTGTAGTTGTTCATTTTAACCAAAATGCAGAAAATTTTTTTTTAATTTTTTTGGGGGGGAAGGTTTTAAGGACCTCATCATGTAAGTCGAGGACATCGTAGTTGTTCATTTTGACCAAAACGCAGAAAAATTTTTTTTAATTTTTTTTGGGGGGAAGGTTTTAAGGACCTCATCATGTAAGTCGAGGACATCGTATTGCCAATTTGAAGTTGGTGTGCACACACAGACAGACAGACAGACACACAGACAGACAGACAGACACACACCATACCATTTTATTATTAAGATAACATGAAAGAGAGAAATTTTTTTCCAAATTGACCAGCAACATCAGGACGAATTCTATTAATCATTAAATATTATTTGTAAATTATTTTTATATATTAAAAATTTTATTTACACGTTTTTATATATTTAATAATTTCAATCGTTTGTAGTCGTTAATTTGTCTGGTTAAATTTGTCTCTTTTATAATCTCTTAGTCTATTTAAACCAGTTAATGGGAAAGAGAAGTAAACTGAAAGCTAAAATTAATTCAACGCGTCCATGCTTGGAAGACCAACTTTCAAAACTCAAGACTATCAAGGTTTCTTCTAAAAACCCGAAGATTAAATCAAATCACTATGAAAATGATCAAGTTTACTAGAATATTTCTATAATAGTATGTTAATGAAAAACTTTCTTCAAAAATTCTCAAAGAAGCTGTTCTTCAGAAACAAGAACTTTCAAGAAATTCTCAACCCATCATGTTTTTAATATCATCATGTATAACTTAATAGTTTATCGCATAAAAATGAAGAAGTGGATTGTGTAGAGCCTTTAAATTTTTGTCAAGACTTTGTTTTCAAAGTTAGAAGAGAGTTAGAGGACGTTGAAAGCAAAGAAAACTGCTCAGTGAAATCCTATGAACTTTCCGAACAGGCCTTTTTTGATGATATTGTTTCAATCGGAGAGAACGATGAGGTCGTAAAATCATTAAACGACAAGCTTTGGGAAATTGAAAGTCAATTGACTGATAATATCGGTTGATTATATATTTGTTTAATTTGAAATAGAATATGAACATTCTGATTTGATTAACCCCGAAGCTCGTGCTATTTATGAGCGAGTTAGACAGTTTTTATCAATATATCGTTCTGGTCCAATTCCTAAGGCCTTCAAAGTACTTCCTTGTTTTTCTAACTGGCTTGAAGTAAGAAGAATCATTTCAATTAATATTTTTATTACTATCCTGATATTCTCTTTAGATACTAAAAATTACTGATCCAAATGGGTGGACCGCCGCAGCTATGTACGAAGCAACACGAATTTTTGTGTCTCGTTTGTCTGTTGATCAAGTACAGTCTTTCCTATCATTTGTTTTGCTACCTCGAATTCGCGACGACATCAAATACTATAAAAAGCTTAATTTTCATATATTCAGGGTTAGTTTTTTATAATCATCTTACTAGGCACTTAAAAAGGCATTGTTTAAACCCGCAGCATTTTTCAAGGGAATTCTTCTTCCACTTTGTTGCGAATCGTCAGATTTTACTCTTCGGGAAGCTAATATAATATCTGCTGTTATCTCTCATGCGTCGGTCCCCGTTGAACATTCCGCTGCCGCTCTCATTATGTTAACAACGACCAATGAGAATTCTGCTAACCATGGAGCCAGAAATATCGTTATAAAAGTATTGTTGGAAAAACGATACGCAATACCATATCAAGCAATTGATTCACTGGTTGCTTATTTTATGCGTTTTGAACGGAGTGGGCCTGAAGAAACTCCAGTCCTATGGCATTGCGCATTTTTAGCATTTGTCAAGCATTATGCTGTAGATTTGGCTATTGAGCAACTTGAAATGTTGTGGAAATTACTTAGAACGTGTCGTCATCCAAAAATAACTCCGCTTATTCGTTCATTCTTAAATGATGCTCATAAAAAGTTCACGGCAAGTGAGAACTCGAGAAAATTGGAGGAAGTAATGTTGTGACGTGATTAAATTTATTTTGTTTATTAAATTTGAATTCGCTATATTTCTAGTCTAGTTTTTAATTGGATTCAAAAGTCTGTAAACAATTAGCTGGCTCAGAATTGAAGTGGTTTCTGAATTGAGAGATTATGTCACGACCCTAGTCCGTTACCGAGCCTAGGTGGTTACACTTATGGACTTGGATAAAAATTTAAAAAAATATTCGAATTCTATTTTAAAATCGATTTTGTCAAAATAAATATTGTAAAATGACAAATCAATCAAATTTTATTTTAAACAGAGAGAGACAGTGACAGGAATTAGGACGTCTGATAGGACGAGACAACTGCTCTAGGCAATCGAACTCTTCAGAGGATACGTCTATTTTTGCTGCCTGGAAACAAGGTAGGCGGCTACTGATCCCGACCGATAAATAGGTCGGTCATTTGATATCGTCTCCAAAAAGTTCGGATAGATTCCTCAATTACCCGCCGTATCTCCTGGGACTTGGTCTCCGCCCAGCTTGGGACCGGCCCTCGTGGGTCAAGCCTGTAGGCTAGTTTCAAAGCATAGCGCCGTATTTTTTCACATTTTCTGAGTATTTTTTTGTATTCTTTCGAGAAGAACCACGCTTTCGTTCCGTACAGCAAGGTACTTGGGTCCAGATGCATACTTTTTAAGAGACGGAGAGCAGGCATTAACCCGGGTTAGCATCGATTGTAACTCTCAGGTAGCGTATATAGCTGAGGCGATCAATTTCAACTAGGAGCCCGGGCCTCTGATCTGGTAACTTTCTTGTGTTGATTTGTAAGTAAGCAGATTTTTCCATTGTTATTGAGAGCCGCTGTTGTTGTTGATATGAGCGATAAAGTTTCTTTGAACTCTATTGCTCTTGACATTGAGGACTTTACCGTCAGAAAATAGTCACTGCAGCTCCGTCCCAAGCGGAAACCCCATTGCTGCGAGAGCAGCACGTTCTTCACTTTGGCCAGAAAATTGAGGCGCTTTGCCGTGATTTTTTCCATTAGCCTTGACATGGTTAGGATTAAGTATATGGACAATAACTACTAGTTAAATTAATCGGCTTCCCAGGCTTTTTGATCATCCGGACCTCGGTAACTTTCCATGCTTTTGGTACATGACCCCATTTCAGACTCGCTGAGGACAGTCGCGCCAGGAACTCGTGTAATTCCTCGGAGCCTTCTTTTAGCAGGCGCATAGGAAGCTTGTCGTGGTCCGGTGAGCTGTCTTTAGACGAGCGGATAGATCATCTCTACTGTGGCGACTGGGTAGTGCTCCGACCGCAGTGGACACGACAGTGGCTCCGACATTGATGATTGGGCCGTCCTTTGAGGGGCCTCCTGGGTCTCGGCTAAATATCCTGGCAGGCATGCCGGATTGGTCGTACAGCTTTGACGGAGAAGACTTTCTTGCAAGGTTTGACACCTTATGGAAACAGTCCCAGAAGTTTGGGTTTTTCGGTTAAGATTTTTACAATCCTTCTGCCATTTTCTGGCAGCGTCCAGCTTTATCCCGAGGTTTATTTTTCCACTGATCTCTAAAATCATGTCCTTAAGCGTGGCCAGGTCGATAGGATTTACAACGCGTCTGAGTTTATTTCTCAGGCGTTTTCTCTCCGAAAATAGGTTCGTCGTTTTCTCGCCCAGGCTGCTCTTCGTCGCGTGGCCAGCATGTGGCTTGGTTGCGTAGGAGGTCAGGTAGTGGTGCATACATCTGTTTATCCCATCACTTGCAAAGACGATATCGAGGACAGAATCGTAGCCGACACTGCTACCGTTGTCGTATAGAAAGCCATTTAAGGAGCTCATATAGTGCGACCAGTTAATCTTCGATAGGGAGTATCGAGTAAATTCGCGTTCTTGCTTTTCAATACCAGCTTGAATTAACTCCATTGGTAGGTGGTCGCTCACGATATTGTCAAGGTATACGAGCAGATACTCAAGCATAAGTTATTTGGTTGCGAGTGTGGTTCGGGTCTTCAGGAGTCCTGACAAATACAGCGAGTTTGTCAGTGACTTTCTTTAGTGTACGATTATCCTGATTGGTCATCCGACAGCCAAACACTGTGTGCTTCGAGTTTAGGTCTCCAACGAGAAGGCAGTGAGCTGTACTTGAAGCCGTCGATCAATCTGGTACAGGGGGAGAGGTATTGGAATATATTCTTACGCCTTTAGCCAGAAAAAGCTCGGTTTTCACTTCAAAAGAAAGGAATTCACAGAGCGTTCCCTCGATGATAGTGAAGTTACTGACTTGGAGTTTTTTGAGCTAGAAAATGCTTGATCTGGTCCCTGGTGTAGAGCAGCTGGCTAATTTTAGATCCAGTGATCAGTATCCCGGGAGTTCATAAGAGTTGTCTACTTGAGTTTTGACTTGTTGAAGACAATAATGTCTGGATGGCAGGTGTTTACCATCTTAACAAAGTCGTGATGCCGTCTCACAGCGATGATTTTCATAGGAGCTATGTTGCTGGCATGCTCTCTTCTAGTAGGAGCTGTTGCAGCGTCTCAGGTTCCACGCCGAGTTTTGTCGGGGCTCAAAGAATTCCATAAGGGCATCTCTGTTGTGCAGGTCCTGCTCCAAATAGGTACCTCTTTGCGGCAGGATTTTGTATCGAAGGGTGTTTCCTTTCTTGCGGGCGACAGCCAAGCGGTTAACTTTTATGCTGGGAAGGTCGTCAGTTTTGAACGCGGGTTGATGTCGGCATCCGAATCGGGCAATGTCTGAATGAAGACATCGACTTTGGACAGACTCGGGGTTGGTCTCTTCGTCCAGAACGACTCAGTGAGTTCGGCTTTTGCCCAG
The DNA here is from genome assembly GCF_006345805.1 of Octopus sinensis. NCBI lineage: Eukaryota > Metazoa > Mollusca > Cephalopoda > Octopoda > Octopodidae > Octopus > Octopus sinensis. The sequence goes on from NW_021833041.1 coordinate 135,963, forward strand.
CGGATCGGGTTTTTAGCCTGCAGATTCTTCTCAACTTGTGAGGCTGCTGTCGCGGCTTTGAGAGAAGGGCAACCAACGTAGCACGCCAGGTGCCCAGTGTTGTTGCAGTTAACGCAGGTTTTTACAACTTGGACTTTAGCCTGGGCTTCGATTTCAGGCAGTTTTTGTGTCTGTGTTCGTCTCCACAGAGCAGACATCTGACTTTTTCGGTGCACTTGTAAGACATGTGTCTACACTGGTTGCATCGGAAGCATCTTATGATGCCATTCACAACGGATATGGCTGAAACCTGCTGTGGTTCCAAACCGGAACATTTTCGCCAATTTTCAAGGCAAAAATCTATTTTATAGCAGAAATGTATTTTTATTTCCAAATTCTGTCTGTTTGTACATTTTGGAATGAATAGGATTTTTTTATTAACAAACAAACAAGACAATTTATATTATTTCATTTTTTAAATTCTTTTCATAAGTGTCTTCTTCGTGTTTTATTCTACAGGGGAGGGTTTACGTGATTATAGGCAAGAAGACTTATTTTTAATATTTTTGATCCGTTTTTTAAAAATTAAATTTATAATTAAAAAATCGAATAACTATTTAAAAACATTTAATTTTATTTCAATCTTAGTTGTCGACATAATGATAACCAAATTACTAGTTCGACGTCTTTCTAATTTCTCGAATTTGGAATCCCTATTCAATTCAACAAAAAGATTAGAAAAAAAAGTTTTGTGTGATTAATATATTTTATAGAAATCTGGATTTATTTTTGGGATTGAAGGGTTGGATTTATTCAACAATAAAGCATTTGAAATATGTATTGAGAGACTGAAATTGGGAATTGTCTCATTAAAGGATCAAATCTTTTTACCTCAAGAAAAACGAAACATGAAAATTGTAGAAATATTCGATGAAATGTCAAATGAAATTTGCAAAGTCGCTGATTTGGTAAATTTTATAAAACAATCATAGAAAGGCCGAATTTGTGAGATCTTCTCATCCAGTTGAATCAATCCGCTCAAATGCAGAAAGGGCATACATTGATTTGGGATTGATCATCGAGATGTTCTTAGGCTTTAAATCAAATTAGGTTGAACACTAATAAAGAACTGTATTCCGTTTTAACTGAAGAAGTCGAAAATTCAGTCGATTATGATAAAGACGACATTTATGCTGGTCAACTACTTCTTGAAGATTTTAAATCTTGTGCTATACATTTTGACGAATATAGAGTTATTAATTTTAGATAAACTGTAGAGAAGAGAATTTGTTAATGTAAGTTCGTCTTGTCTTAAGTCGACTTTTGATTTTTTTAGACTCTCGACAAAACCAGTGAAAGTTCCAATTGTTCAATATCGAAAGCACTTTGAAAACATGTTCTTTTATTTGCATAAAAATAATATAGTTATCCTAAAATCGGAACGTATTATTCTGTTGATACTGTATGTATGTCTCCAAACGAAGAGGTTTTTATTCTGACACTAAATATCTTAGACACGTCGTTTTTCTTATCAGATATTTTATTCTAATTGTGCTGAAAAGCAGAAATCATTAAATACACTTCTTGAAGAACGTTGCAAGCTTGCTAAAATATGTGGCTTCGATAATTATTTCGAGAGAACTAGTCAAGCTATGTTATGTCCTGGAATTGGTGATATTTTTAGTCTAATTCAAAGATAATTTGAGACAGTTTTTGTGGGGGATTTCAGAACGCATTTCAACTCGGTAAGGATTTGACTTTTTCACATTTTATTCTTCCAGTGCGGAAAAAGAAATCGCAAATATGCAGTACCTGATGGTTTATGATGGCAATCACTCATCTATTAATGATGGATTTTATGATCCTTGGAATTTCAACTATTTCTGTCATTTGTTACATAGCAGAGCATACCAGTCTGAACTGGCGGATATTTCGAAATATTTTTCTTTGGGGGGATGTATTGAAGGAATTGCTATTATAATGGACACCTTGTTTGATGTTAAGATTGAGGAAATATCAACTGAAAATAGTAATGAACTTTTGTGGAATCATGACGTTGTGAAATTAGTAACATTCAAATTAAGTATGATAGAGTGTCAAAAGTAGCGATAGCATTATTGGTTATATTTATTGTGACCTATTTGCTCGTGATGGCAAAAGTCGACAGGATTGTCATTACACCATTCGTTGCGCTAAACGATTTATTGATGGATCAGTTCAGGTGTTTTTTTATCATCTCTGAATTTTTTATAGATTCCAATTTCAACGATTTCATTAAATCTAGATGAAAGATTGGAGGGTCCTTTGCTTTTAAATCCTTCTATGGTGAGGAATTTGTTTCATGAATTTGGACACGCAATACATACCATTTTTGGCCAAACTAAATATCAGCATGTTTCTGGTATAGAAACAAATTAATTTTTATTTGTGTAGGAACAAGATGCCCTACCGACTTTGCTGAGGTACCCTCTATTTTGATGGAATATTTTGCTTTCGACTTTCATGTATATAATATTTTATTGATTTTCAAAAATTAGTCAACCTTAAATACTTAGATCATATTATTATTAATTATAGTTCTTAAAGAAGTATTCAAAACATTATAATACTGGAATTCCGATTAGTGATAAACATGCATTGTTAATTTCAAACATTGAAAGAATTCATTCTCCTTTGGTATCAGATATAAATTTCAATAGCAATAGAAGATACAAGAACAGCTGATTTATTCTTTACTTGATATCGAACTCCATGTTACTAAATCACCTTCTCCGTGTAAAACTAAATCCATTTATGAAGAGATTTTCAAAAAAATTACTTCGAGAGAACCCGATCCTTTTCTCGTTGAATTAATAAATTAATCATACTTTCAGGTACCATATTTAAGATTTTCACATTTTTCAAATTATGGAGCAAAATATTATTCATATTTATTGTCGCATGCAATTGCTTCTCGAATATACTATGAGAATTTCTCTGATCAAAAAAAATTTAAGTATATTATATAAAATGAACTGCTTTTATTGTATTAGGGTTAATGGGAAAGTGCTTCGTGATATTTTACTTTCCCGCGGAGGATCAAGATCCGCTGTTGAGATTTTGAATGGTAATTTGATAGAAAAATATACCTTAGAATACTTTGCTGATTCTAAGTTTGAAATAAACAAATATTCCGAGTTTTTAACGCTTGATTGTTTAGATTTGTAATTTTTTATGAATTTTATTCATTTTATTATTTCAATTCCATATAAAACTCTATAATATGGCTAGTTTAAGTTGTCTGATATTCTATACCATTTTCAAGTCAATTATGAATTTCAAATTTACAATTACAAACTTCAAGTGTCATCTGCAAAACTCAAATTTGCAAGTACAAACTTCTAATTGCAATCGAAAATTTCAAATTTACAATTTTGAAATTCAAGTTTGCATTTTATCAAAATATTGTACAGTGGTCGTCAAAAAAAATTCACCGGTCACCGATGCAGTGTTCCAAATTCTCGAAATTTTCGAATATTAAATGGTATTGTGGAATACGGCAAATTAAGTATTTTTGAGATTTCTCTGATTGATTTACCCTCTTTAAAGTTCGCAATAATCATGCCTTTTTTAAATTCAGTTAACTGTTTCTTGGGAGAACGTGGCATATGCAATAACAAGAAAAGTGAGCAATGTTTTTTGTCACGAGATTTAAATTTTTATGCTTTAAATTTCTTATATTGAAATAAAATCGCATAAATAAATTAATATACTTAAAAATTAGAATAAAAAATGAAGCGTAAGATTAAATTTTTTATTAATTTGTCAATAAAAGCATGAAAAAATGGCTGAGCAATTTTTTTTGACGAGCACTGTATATACTAATTGTAATCAAATTATGGGAAACAGAACAAATATTCTTTGTTAAATTAAAACTCATAAAGGTCCTCACCACGAGTAACTCGGGGATAATACTTTTCAACCCGGTTAACAAATCGCATTAATATTTGTGGTGTTAAAACTTTTTTTGCGTCTCCTGCAATTTGTTCTGATATTCTTATCCTATATTCAGAAATTGGAATACCATCCGGAGTTTTTTTATAATTGAGAATTTTTGACATTTTTTCTCTTGGCATTTTTTTACTTCTGTTTTAAAAGTACTCCAGGCTAATTAAATCGGGTTTAAATTTTTTATATGCAACATTGACTTTCGTAATTACAAATTTGAGGTTTGTAATTGATTTTTGCAGACGACATTTGAAGTTTACAAATGTTAAAACTTGAAACAATAAGGACGTGAAAAGATAGCTAAGCTAATTACTGGCGTCACGAGACACCCGGCCAGTTTCGCGAATGGCGAAGCCGTTCCCTCGGATCACAGCAATCGACAGACGTTCCAGGAGCCAAGAATACTCTCTTGGATCGTGACTAGTCCTTGAAATCCGTCGGCCGAGCGAGCGAAGGAAGCGGAGTGTCTTGGGGCCGAAAATCCCGGAGGACTCCACGGCAATTGGAGTAAAGAACAGCGAGTTGGAAAGATGGCCGTACTTGAGAATCTTTCGGTCCTCGGCCTGCCTCGAAGCGTGCCCAGGATTGGCGGCGGACTGAGCGAGATTTCCAAGCGAGAACGTGTCCGAACAGGTAGAATCCCAAATAAGGGATTTCCCCTGCTCGTATGGGAAGGTGGACAACCCGTCTGGGCGTTTGCCGTCCCCTCTATCCAGTCCAACAGGTTCGAGGATTGACGGGATGCCAGCTGAAGCGAGGGCTCTCTGTATGATCGAGTTGAGTTCACTGTGACGGGGGGCGCGACCGGCACTTCGCCGGCATGCGAGGGGGTGCAAACCGTACTCGTCAACAGTTCCCCCGCAGCGGCATTTGTGCGACTGGCAGATTTTCAGCCCAACACGGAGGGAAATTGCCATTCTCAGGCATTCCTTGTCCACCAGGTTCCCGATGGAAGGGAGAGGGAGAGCCTTCAGCCAGACGCCGCTGCCTTCGCAGCGACCTGCACGGAGGCAAGCGACGCGGTGTTGATTGGAGACAGCGATCAGGTCTTTGTATATTTTCCGACAGGAAATTTCATCCCATTGGCGCTGGATAGATGTGGAATCAGGTATACACGGGCCAAACCTAGCTTCCCACCGACCACAGGCAGCAGAGTAATCTTCAGACAATTTGCGTTCGGGAAGGTTTCTGAGAACGATGTCTGAGAGAATACGTGAAGCAGAGCGAGCGGAAAGGAAGGCTGGGAGGGCAAGATCGGAATAAGATCTCATGCCCAGGCCGCCCCAGCGCACCGGTAGAGATGCCTGAGACCAACCCGGATCGTCAAAGGCCAGATTACATAGCGAGCTCGTACCGAGCCTGAGGATATTATCCAGATTTGACAGAAGGTCGTCTCTTTTGAAACAGGGAGCACACCTTAATGTGTAAAGGACCTTAGGCATGGAAAAGTAATTCCGCAGTAGGAAGAAAGCTACATGAGGCTCGATGTCTTTGAGCTTCTCGATCATCTTGGAAAGATTAGAGATTTTGCAAGACAACGTGTCTTCAAGGGCAGAAGGACCCATGGGAGCACCGAGAATCATCAAATTGGACTTGTCGGTGACTTGGACGTCAGAAAGGATATTTTGGCACGTGGAAGTTGCAACAGTGAATGTATTTGGGTTAAGATTGATGTTCACCACTTCGGATTTGTTGTCGTTTATAGAAAGGCCAATGGCCGAGAGGGAAGGAATAATGAAACGGAGGTCGTCAAAAACAACATCGGGAGGGCCACAAATGGTCGCATCATCAAGGTACCAAATGTTAATTGGGGAACGGACAGAGTGGGCAATATTATTAACGCCCAAGGCGAAAAGAACAGGGCCCAGGGGGTCACCCTGCTGAACCCCGGTAGACGAAGAAATAGGTATATCGTTGAACATAAGGATACTTGAGCAAGCATATAAGAGATGCACAAGGGGATAGGCGAAAAGGACTAATTCACGACAGCACTCCAGAAGGTGGTCCCGTCTGATGGAATTGAATGCGTTGGAAACGTCCAATTTGACCACAATAAACTCCTCAAATGATTCAGTTAAATCACGAATTGAGTGGACAGCAGCTTCGCAGCCGTTAGGAACGCCAACCCCGAGTTGGACAGGCAGAAACTTCGAGGACAAGCAGGGAACAATGGCTCGACACAGAAGTTTAGCGGAGAGCCTCCGGAAAATATTGCCCACGGCGATGGGCCTCACGCCGTTGTCCTTTTTCCCAAGGGCAGTAAGGTTGGCGGAAAAGAAAATATCACGAGCAAAATCGGGGATGGAACCGGAGATGAAGCGGTTGCACAGGTTGGTAATTGAGCGCAGGAGTTTTCGACTTGCTTCGGCGGTAGTGGGAGATGTCAGGTCTTTCAGATGACCTGGTCTCAGACCATCTACACCACCACTGCTTCCAGGTGAAAAGTCCCTCAGGGCTTTCAGTACAAGAGTTTCCGAGACAGCAAAAGGATTGAGAGCGAGGGTGTCAGGGGACGGCTGGGGCCTGAAGTCGTTTGAAGTTTGTACTTGAAAATCTGAGTTTTGCAGATGACATTTGAAGTTTGATTTTTTTTCTAAAATTTAATTTTTTGTTTATTTATTCACCTTAATATCAACTCAGGTCCAAAGAAAATAGAGAAGTTAACTAAATTAGATAAGTCGCCGAGCGGATGAACAGGCAATTTCCACGTAATATCGCAAACGATATCCGCTGAAAAAGCCAGCTCGTTTCACGACTATTTGAAGTTTTTAATTGAGAAATTGACTTAAAAATGGTATAGTTGTTAATTTAACTCCAAAAATTATTTAGATGAAATAAAAAGATTTTTATAGCCATCGGCAAAGTTACAATGAACAAACGTGTGATTGAATAATACAATTGTTAAAATTAATTAAGTTATTTAGTTTCTTTTTGGGTGATCTAAAATTATAGATAAAAATAGTCATTTTATATTTATCAGATGACATGTCGATAGAAATAGTCTCTATTCTCGTTTTCTCGTACAAAATTATAAATATAACAACTAAAAATTATAACAAATCTGGAACTCAAAAAATAAGATTAGTAATTTTAATGGAGATTAAATTAAATACTGTAGTTTGATTTTAATGTGTAAGTAGCCATTTCCTATAACAAATAAAAATTTATATATACCTCTCCTTGCATGTTAAAAAGAGATGTAACAACTTTATTGCCGATACCAAGACATGTCTTATTTATCCATATTAGATCGTTCTTTTGCGCAATTCCCATTCCATTGGCCCAAATTTTTATTTTCTCCCTTGGCTGTAAAATTAAGTTCTCGATTTCATATTCAGAAATATTTGTATTATCAACATCTTGAATTATTTTCCACCTTATTAGATTCTCTGACTGATTAATAAATTTAAATATTTTTACGTTATTTTGATTTAAATTCTCAATTGCAATGAAACTGCCGTCATTTGCGACTTCATATATTCCAATAGATCCTTTAGTGCTATTTTGAAACGTTGTTATTTTATCTATCTCTCCTTTGACCATCATTGGTGAAAGATTTTTATCTAAAAAGTACAATATTTTAAATTTGAACTTTCATGTATTGAATTATTTCTGCAGAGGAACGACTGCCTATTTTCATTTATATTAATTCCCATTCTAAAATATTTTTAGTTTTTATATATTTTACCTAATTTCTTCCTGTTCTAACAATGACATGTATGAATCTATTTCAAACTTTAGAGTCATATTATTTTCCATAATGTTTTGAAGCTCAGATAATGTTTTTTCTAATTCTTGCCTGATTTCATTCATTTCCTCGTTTTTTTCAAATATTAATTGGTCATAATCAGACTGTAACTGATTAAATTCGTTTTGTAATTCTTCATTTTGAGTTGTTAATAACAAATTCTATTTATTATAGAATTTTTTTCAAATTACCTCTTGTCTTGTTTCATTTAAATTACTTCTAAGCTTCACTGACGAATCTTTAAGAACAGAGTATTTATTTTTCATTGTGGCTGACTCGGTGTTTATTCGTGCTGCTGAAGTTTGAATCTCGTGAACCTTATAATGATATTTTATATTTTCGCATACCTTGCATGCATAATTTGACTGAAGCTCGTTTCTAATTGACGATAATCGTGTTTCATATTCTTCTTGAATATCTTGTATACATTTGGAAAATTCATTTGACCACCAATCTCTTGATTGATTTATTCTATCTTCAAAAGGAACAAATTTAACAGCTCCAAGTTCCTATTGATTATAGTAAAACTTCAAATTAATTAGCGATTATTAATTTATTTTAATAGTGAACCTTTTCATTAAGTTCTTTTTGTAAATCAAGTTCGTCTTTGAGGATTTGATATTGATTTTGGCTTTCAATGCGAGCAAATGTTTCGTTTGTAATTTCCTAGAAGTGAAATATTTATTATTGTAAAAATATTTGAGATTTTTATCTATCCACGAATATTTGATAAATCGATAATAAAATGTGATACATTTTTTGTTCTATTCAAATTGTTACGAAGATTATCAATTATTTCTTTATTTTTCATTTTATCCTCATTTTCCATATCTATTTCTCTCTGAAGCCGGGCTAATCTTGATTCATAGTCTGCTAAATTGTCATTTTGCTGTCTTATTCTCTCTCGGTTATCTTCATCAATTTCTTGGCATTCTTTCAATCTATAGAAATTTTTAGTGGAAAAATATTTTGATGACCAAACAAAAGAAAGTATTAGTTTAGAACATCGTCTATTCAATTATATAAAATCACCTTTCTTGGAATTCGTTCAAAATATCTTGATCATCATCGATTGCACATTGCGCTTTATTTTTTTCATTTTCGCATTCATCAATAAGTTTTTTTATCTGTCCCATTTCTATTTCATACATTTTTTTTAGATTATCACAATCTCTGCTCGGTAATTTTTTTAATTTTTCTATTGCTTCTCTTAATTTTTTGTTAAGTGCTTCGTTGTATCGTGAAATTTCAATATAATGTGCTAATCTGGTATTAAGATCTCGCATTTGATTCTTTTCTTTTGCTCTTATTTCTTTATATGTTTCCACCTGTGGGGAAGTTTTTCCAAGTGTCAAATTCATTCCGGCATCATACGGTAAAGTTTTTGCAGGGCTTCCATATATTATTTCGGTAGATCTCATAGTAGACATTATTTGTTGGTTGGGGACCATATCAATATTATTTGTTGGTTTTATTTTAAAACTTCTTTCTCTAGTTCTAGGTTTGTAAGATGCATTTTTTCCCTTTCTCATGTTAACTGAAACGACCATTCTACAATCAATAAAAGCATTTCTCATTTATAAATTCTTTAGCCACGCAAAATACCGATTTTCGATAAAATTTGTATTAATTACTTTAGTTATGTGGTTAAAAACCCAATTATAGCATTAAGATATACTTTCTTTAAAAAAAGTTAGTTATTTTGCCAATTGATTCAATTGTAAATTTAATATTGTTCAGCCAGTGTTAGTGGTATTCAAAAAAATCTTTAAATAATTTCTCTTCGTAAAAAATTGCCTAAATTGTAAAGAAATAAGCACTCCTTAAGTATCTATTCTTTTAGGTGTGAATTTAAAAAAATTTTAATTTCTTCTCAGTGATCGTTGAACCAGATTATTCTGAGATTAACTTATTCAAACCTCTTTGTTATCTTGTCAAAATATTAAAAAATTATTTACTGAAATTTTAGATGGTAAGCTATATAATATATGTTTTGTGAAAATCAGTTGGATTTTCTTTAGAAATTCTAAAAACCACTATTTAATTATCAAAATCTGTTTTATTGATAGAAAATCCCTTATAAAGTAAAGTCTCGCATATCTACCAACTCTTATATCTACCAACCGCCAAAAAATTTTTTAAATGAAAAATTTTGATATTTGCCAGAAGATTTTTAAAAATTTCATTGGTTAATTGTTTAAGTCGGATTTTGTAGTTCTAGTAATTGATAACTATTTTTTAATAAACTACAAATTGTTTCTAAAAAGAATGATATTAAGCTTTACAAAAAATCAAAGATTTTTTTAATCAATCCAAAAATTTTGACGTTAATGCGGCTATTGAATTAAGTGATGTAAAGTAAGTCCTCAAGAAAAACGAAAACTACTTTGAAATTTTTTTATAGATTCTATTATTCGCTATTTTCTAATAACCGTCACATTTGTAGATATCTTATTTTTGGCCGAAATTAGACACTTTGTTCTATTTAGCCAAAGTCTTGGAGGAGCACCAAGAAAATAAATATCTTACTGTAATTGAGATTTCAGTCTCATTAATCATACCCAGAACGGAAAAGTCTGTGATGGGCGTGTGTAGTAGGGCAGAAATTTTACACAAAACTTGCCTAAATGTACGGAACTTTCATACCTTAAACGAGTATGCAATCTCATTGCTAAACTACTCCGTTGATCTGATCGAATTCGAGCATAAAATAAATTTCATTGTCAGAAGAGTACTCCGAAAGAATCACGCTGACGTGTTGGAAAGCAATAAGGAGAGATTATACTTGTCTCGCAAGCAGCTGGGACGTAAACTGAGCAACATTGTCGACTTAAGTGAGCGAATTCAAACTAAGAAGGACAACACCTTATGGAGTGGGTCAAATGTATCCCAAAGGAAGTCTGCCATTCTTACTATTGAAAAAGCGCTTGGTAAATACCTCGGGACCATAAAAGGCTACGTGTCGGCTAAGCATGATCTGGGTACTACCCAAGTTAATATGATAAAGTTGACTAAACTTCAAAAGTAATTTCTAATAAAAAAGATCAATTTAAAAGTCCTTCACAAGACTCTCAGAATTGTTTTTCAAAAGACTCTGAAAAGTGTCGCGTTTAATGCTCGTCGATCCAGTTCTTTCCTGACATTTAGGCAGGGAGATCCGCTAGACTGCACCTTCTCGGAGTTCTACAGAGCTAAAGAAGAGAAGAAAGAAGGGGAAAGGGTGCGGAGTGCCAACCTCTGCTCAATTCGAAGGCTCAGGACTTAGTTAAGTAATTAATTAGTTAATTAGTTTCATTCTATTAATAAAGATAAAAAACACCGAAATGAAAATATCAAAAATTCAATCATTTGACTTTGCTTTTAGATTTTCTTAAACCTCTTTAAAGAGTAGACAGAATTTTTAGGGGTGCGTCATAAAAAAGGGGCTTCCTCAGATAGAGGGAGTTTTCTTATATTAACAAAAATTATCTTTTTGTTATTTTAAAATCAAAAAGATGCTTATTTTTAATTTCATTTAACAATTCTAACATCAAGCAACTGTAACAACGAGTAGTATTTTTAGGTAAATATGAAAAATTTATATTACAATAATCATCTGCCTTATGGCATCCTGCATTATTCAAAATTAATACAATATTTCTGTTATTATCTTTTATTTTTCATTTATTACATATACAAATAATCCAGTCTTACCGCAGTTAAAAATATTCGGTACATATGTAGTAGTTGGCGGCCACTTTTTAGCGAATTTTAAAAAAACTATATTTTTTTTGGTGAATATTACCTTTTTTAAATAATATTACTATAAAAAAATTAATTATTTTTATACAAAATTATTAATTATTTTTTTTATTTTAGTTTTGATTCTGGGGGACAATGTAAGGCAATGCACTCCATGATTGTTTCAATTCTTTCTTTTTGGCTGTCTGTCGCCAAATGAACTCCGTAAAATAACTATTAAGGTTTGTCTGACTGTCCCCTTTGTTTTCTATTACGCCATTTGGCGCTACTCCACATTCTAAGGATAATTATATATTGGAAACCTTTCAATATGTTGGGTGTGTGCACCCGTAGTTGGATCAACAAAACAATATTGTGATTTACTTGCAGGTGCTGATATCCTGCATCCTGAAGATCTTTTGTTGAATAACCCTTCCAGCAGTCTGATATGAGAATGGTGCCTTCTTACATTCTCAAGAATAGCCTTCGTAAGGGTCTTCATTGTTCTCAGGTATTGCTTCTAAGAGCATTGGTTCGTTTCTCTGCATTCCGCCGAAAACCCATTGCTCAGGCAACATTCTCCTCTGTTGTATTCTTTTTGAAAAATGACTTTCGTCAATTTCCACAATCATTCCTTCACCGCCTATTAATTATAAATTTACGCACACCTATTTTGGATCTCTGACGAGATGTCAATGATAGCATGCAAATTTCACGCATGTACATTGACCAGTCCACGGTGTATGTGAAGCCCAACCAAGATTTTCCATGCATATCTCCATAGAAGATATATTTTTTGCCCACAGGTAGACAAACCGGATTATATCTTCGAATGGTACTTGGTTTCCTGCTAACCACGTTCCTGTTGAGTTTTAATGATATAAATACCAGTTTTTAGACTCGATTTACTTCGACAGCCCCTTCTGTAGCAATTCCAAGCCGGAGAGCTGCCAATGTTTAAAGTCATTTGGTGTCCGTGCGACACACTTTTTTTGGGATGATTCCTCTGGATTGCATGAAATTGATAGCTTCTGACATATTTGTGGGTAGATTGAATAGATTGACCTCACTTCTCATTAAATTAAAGTAGCGTGGGATTTTATTATTTTTATATTGTATTATTTTTAATTATATTTTTTTTAACTAAAAAAAATATAGTTTTTTTAAAATTCGCTAAAAAGTGGCCGCCAACTACTACATATGTACCAAATATTCTTGGTAGAATATCTTTCCAGGTGTTTTTTTTTAAACAAATACTGTTGTTAATATAAAATAATGTTTGTTGTCATTAATAAATTAATTTAATTTTTGGTTACCCAATTTATGATGTTAATTCTTTGATTGAGAGGACGCGCGAATAGATAGGCAGTTTCCGCGCAATATCGCGAGCGAAATGCGCTGAAAAAGCCAACTAGACTCACGTCTCTCGTGACTCTTCCTTGAGATCATCAAGCCGATTTCCGAAAGGAACTCAAGAGCTTTTGGGCCGATTATCCCGCTCGTTTCGAAGGTGTTAATCAAAATAACCATGCATTAACCTTTATTAAAAAAGAAACTAATTAACTAAGTAATTTTACTAACTAAGTCCAGAGCCTTCGAAGTGAGCAGAAGGTGGCACTCCACGCACCTCCTCCCCTTCTTCCTCCTCTTCTCTGGCACTGTAGACCTTCGAAAAGGTGCAGTCCAGCGCCTCTTGCTGACTAAACGTCAGGAAAGGGCTGGATCGGCGAGCATCAAACGAGACACTTTCCAGAGTCCTCTTAAGAACAGTTGACTGTATATAAGCCTGTAGAGACTTTATCTACATCCAACTGTCTTAAGTACCGCTTGTGGTATTTGGTGACCAGTCCATCCCATGTCATCACACACGGGATGACATGGACTTTGCACTGGTGCATCAGTCCTAGCTCGTTTGCAAGGAGGTCATACTTCCTCCTTTTCTCCACTTCCACTATCTGCAAACGGTCTAGGCACGTGATGCCCACCTCCACGATAACAATCTCCCCGGTGACCTTATCGTGGACCACAATGTCGGGTCTGTTGTGCTGGACAACAATCGAGGTGCGTATGGGGGTATCCACCTTAATGCACACCCGCGAGTTCTCACACACCGATTGAACTCGATGGGTTTTCAACTTTCTGGACCGCCTCAAGCCATACTTATTGCAGAGCAAAAGATGGAGGGACCTCACCACCTCGTTATGCCTCCATGTGTAATCATGGTAAAGCATACTCCCGCACTTCGTGGCTAAATGGTCAACGGTCATTGCCTTACTCTTACAGTGGTTACACTGTTTCCGTTGACCATTAAAAAAGTTTCTATCCTGCAAATATGAGAACAACCCTTCAGATCGGGGAGAGTTATTCCCATATTTCAGCCACGTAGATGACGACGATACGTCAATGTGCGGGTTGTCCAGGCTGCTAAAGAGAGTCTTGTGAAGGACTTTTAAGTTGATCTTTTTAATTAGAGACTCCTTTTGAAGTTTGATCAACTCCTTCACATTAACTTGGGTAGCACCTAGACCATACTTAGCCGACACATAGCCTTTTATGGTCCCTATTGTCCAGGTAGAGCACACATCGAGATATTAGCACGTGGCATAACAGACTTACCATGCATTAAAAATATAACTTCATCTAACTATTTTTTGAAAAAATAAAATAAATTATGCCGTTCAATATTAAAATTTTTCAAACAAAGAGGAGAATCATATTTTCCGATTACCAAAGGTTTAATTTTCTTGCCGATTGAATTTGTACATACAGCGATACAAATAAAAAACGGAACAGCCAATTTCTCAATATAAGAACAATAACTGTCTCTTTATTTTTTTGATACCAACAGAAATATCTGTTAATCGTAAGAAAGATTTACAGTCGGATTTTTTACAAATAATTCAGTCTTACCGCAGTTAAAAATATTCTTGGTAGAATATCTTTTCAGGTGATTATCAAAAGTTTAAAAAACTTTTCTATAGAATCGATGTGTCGCAAGACATTTTTTCGCCAAAAATTGTTTTAAAAAAGTTGATGCTGTTTCTTAAAACGATCAAGTCACTCATTGAAATCTTTAAATTCTGGTAAATTTAAAGCTTGAGTAGTTTTTTAACAATACACCCCTCGACATAAATATTGGTGAATCTTCAACTTACTTCATTCATACAAAGAATGATTTAATTTTTTCTTCAGATATATTTTAAAATCTGATAAAATTGATAAAAATTAATTTAATTATTTAAATTTTGAAATTTTGTCTAAGAAATTTGGAAAAAACAACGACTTTCATTGGCATAAAATTTGGTTATTGTGAGATTAATATGTAGAATAACCTCCTTTTGCCGAATAGATCTCCCAACACCTTTTTTTCATTGACTTAACTAATTTTTCAAGTGTTTTTGATGGAATAGAATTCCAAATATCTAATAGATTTTCCTTCAGTGCCTGAATGTTCTCATTTTTTCTTTGCCTAATTTGAACCTTCATATAAGCCCACAAATGCTCTATCGGATTTAAATCCGGAGATTGCGAAGGCCATTCTAATTTTTTAATATTTTTTTCGCGAAAATATTGAATAATCATTTTTGATGTATGGCAGGGAGCGTTGTCATAGTCAACAATCCCCATTTTTTGTACAGAAAATGGCAAATTATTGGTCAAAATAGATTGATATTTTGCAGAATTAAGCGTTTTGTCTATAAATACCAAATCGCCTACCCCATGATAGGAAAAACAACCCCACACCATGACTTTCCCTAATTTTTTATTACATCATAATTTACCTTTTCCAAATTTGACAGTTGGAGTAATATTTTCGAATTTATTCATTTCAAATTTTTTTCTATACACAATTTTTCTTTTTTGGATCGGTAATAATTCAAAAATACATTCATCAGAAAAGATTATTGATCTAAAATCATGGTCTGAAATTTGAAGAAATTTTTGGACGATCTCGAATCTGGAAACCATGTGTTTTTTTGTTAGAAGTGGTTTTTTCTTTGCAATTCTTCCGAAAATTCCAATTTTATTTAAATTTCGTATTATGGTTCGAGACGAGACACGTGTTCCAGAAAACTTTTCTATTTCATTAGAGAGTTCAGAAGCAGTTAAAGATGAATTTTCCTCTGATGTGCGTACCAAATGATTAATTTGCACATTATTCAAAATTGATAGTCTTCCAGAACCATGTTGGCGGTCATATGATCCAGTTTTATTGTATTTCTTGATAAAATTTACGACTGTTGAATATGGAACACCGGTTTCTTTAGAAATTTTAATATATGACATATTTAAGTCGTATAGCGCAATTATTTTCCCTTTCATAAACGAATCGAGAGTATTATATCTAAAAATATTTTTTTATTAAGATCAATCTCTAAATACTAGCATAATTTGACGGTTTAAATTTTATAACCAATTTTTATGTCACTAACCTAATTGCCGACATGCTTTAAATTTCTTGCAATATTAAAATTTAAATCTATTTTAATTATAAATACAAAATAAATATTATTTTAGAAGATCTAAAGGATCTTAAAGTATGAATTTATTCGTTTTTAAATGAAAAAAAGCAGGAAAGATTAAATAACCAAATTTTTTCTCGAGGGGTGTAGATTATAATAATGGTCCGGAAACTACTGAATTATCATTTCTTAATCTATAAAATTTCCTCAATAAAGGATTGCATTTTACTATCCTAAATTAGCAAATTAAACGATGAAATCCGGATTATAATTAGATTGCTAACATTATATGTCATGTAAATTAGCAAATTAAACTAAAATCAAAAAATTTGATTTTTGTAAAAAATTAGATATTTTTAATTTATTAAAAAATTATTAATTTGATCTTATTTTTAATTTAAAATTATTCATTTTTATAAAAGTAAAAGAATTAACAATCACGTGGTAAAATGCGTTCATATAAATCACTTTGCTTACGTTTGTTTTAAATCATACCTGTGGTTTATTTTTTCATTTTCATAAAATTATAAATCTTTTGGTTTTTGTATTATTTATTTATAATAAACGATATTGATATCAATTGATTAAATTTTTTTTAAATTGGCCTGAAACTGAATTTTCTATTCTGCTTATTATAAATAAAACATTTTTAATTTAGTTCATCTTTCATGAAATTTATTTTCATCACTGGAGGAGTTGTGAGTGGTATTGGAAAAGGAATCACATCATGTTGTTTGGGGGTAATTTTGCAATCGCTTGGCTTTAATGTAACTGCTATCAAAATTGATCCTTATCTGAATGTTGATGCTGGGACTTTTTCACCTTATGAGCATGGTTTAATTCTTTATTTCTGATAATATAGGAGAGGTGTTTGTATTGAATGACGGGAGTGAAGTAGACATTGATTTAGGAAATTATGAGAGATTTCTTGGAATATCATTGACTGGGCGCCATAATATTACTACTGGGAAAGTCTATCAACAAGTCATTCAAGATGAAAGAGATGGAAAGTATTTAGGAAAAACCGTCCAAAGTCATTAAGTCATTTTATTCATAGTTGTGCCTCACATAACGAATTTCATTCAAAAAATGATAAAAGATGTGTCTAAAATCCCAATCGTTACAATTGACGGATATGAAGTGATTCCAGACGTTTGTTTAGTCGAGGTTTGAAGTTTTTTAATCTTTATTAGGTTGGAGGCACCATTGGAGATATTGAAGGGATGCCTTTTTATGAAGCGGTTAGGCAGATGATTCATGCTCTTAATAGAGAAGATTGTTTTGTAGTATTCGTGTCGCTTGTCCCCGAAGTTCTATATTTTTTATCATCTCTAAAGCTAAAAACAACTGGAGAGCAAAAATCTAAACCAATTCAACATTCAGCAATGAAATTAAGGGAAGTAGGACTGATTCCTGATTTGGTATCTAAAAATAGTAAATCCTAGATAATCTGTCGATCAACTAATCCTATAAATGAAAGTATTAAGGAAAAAATATCTTCCTCATGCAATACAAAGCTATTCAACGTATAGTTTTTAATTATATCCACATTACAGGTCATTAGCTGTCATGATGTTGATAGTATTTACTCTCTCCCGTCACTATTGACTGCCCAAAGCGTCGATAAAATATTAATCAATAGTCTGAATATATTGCCTTTAGTACTAAATCGTAATCTATCCTACACTAATAAATTGGAGCTTTTTGAACAATATTATAAAAAGTTTTAAATTAATACCTTATTTTAGACAAAAATTGTTGAAAAAATGTGTTACCATCGCAATCGTTGGGAAATATACCAAACTGGTAGACACTTATGGATCTATTTTGCATGCATTGGAACATGCTTCACTATATGTCGATCGAAAAATCAAAATTGAAGTTTAGTTTTCATTATATACTATAAGATGGTCGAATCTAGTAATTTGGAAGATACCAATAATCCTAAATATGAGAGCAATTGGGAAACACTGAGAGCCTGCGAGTTTAACTTTTAATTTAAATCTTATTTAGTGGAATTTTGGTGGCTCCTGGCTATGGTTTAAGGGGAACAGAAGGAATGATTAAAGTAATAGAATATGCCAGAGTAAATAAAATCCCCTTTTTGGGTTAGGACTTATTAAAACTTTAAGGAATCTGTTTTGGAATGCAAATGGCAGTCATTGAGTACGCAAGAAATGTTTGTGATTTAATGAAAGCCAACTCTACTGAATGCGATGTAGATACGAACTTTCCAGTGGTATAGATTTGTTTTATTGTTTCAAAGGTTATTGTAATGCCCGAGCACAACGGTTGTCAAATGGGAGGCACGATGAGACTTGGGTCTCAAAAGTCTCTTTTTTCTGAAGAATATCCTGATTCAATATCCAGTTATTTATCAAATATTATAGACTATTAGGAAAATGCTATAACAATGCGGATGCTATTTTTGAGCGTCATAGACATCGATATGAGGTTCCTGGCTGATAATTCATTTGAATATTATTAATTATTATTGTTCAGTCGTATCATTCTTATTCATTTTAAATTACATTTAATAGGTTAATCCATCGTACGTTGACACTCTTACAAAATTCGGATTAAATTTTGTTGCAACTTCTCCGGATAAAATAAGAATGGAAATTTTAGAACTTCCCATTTCAGGTATAATCTTATATTTTAACTACTTCTAGCTCATCCATATTTTGTTGGAGTCCAATTTCATCCTGAATTTTTATCTTCAGTGGAAAAGCCAAGCCCATTGTTTGTTGGATTCATTAAAGCGTCTTGCAAATAAACTGGTTTCAATTATAATCCAATTAATTTTTAATTTTCATTTTTGTGTTCACTTTTTCTTTTTTGTATGTATATATTATTTTTAGGTAGTGTAATTTCCCGTATTCTCAAAAATTGACAGGATTTTTAGCTAAAAATATATTAAAACAAAAATACAATAACTTTTTATCTGTTTAGAGATGTTAAAAGGACGAAATTTTGTATAATTGCATAATTTCTTGGCGAAGCCTTATTAATTTTGCAGTAATTAAAAAGTGAGTCAACTAAAATTAAATTCGTCTTAAATAATTCTATTTAATTTATATTTCTCCCTCTTCATATTGGTTTTTTAGCACGCCAGGTAGCGTATATTAAAATAATATTTTGGCAAAGATAGGATGATTAGTCAAGGGTCAGAAAAAATGTAGATGTTAATCAAAATAAGATTGAAGATGTTATTAGAAACTGTGTTTTTTGTCAGATATAATAATTGAAATAAGACGATTAGTCAAAAAGATTGATGGTAAAAACCTTTTATTACATCAATTATTACGAGAGAATCGCGTGATAGATAGCCGATCTCATTGACTTAGAAGAATATTCAGAATTAGATATTTCCAGCTACTGCATTTTTTGAAAATATATAGACATCATCAAAAAATCACTTTGATTACAATTTTTTTTTAGGAAAAACAAAAGAGATAGTTAAATGACAACAAAAATCGCTAAGTCCCAGCGGCAAGGACGCAGTGTGCGTTGCCCCGAACAATGGCCAGGCCGATGCGCTGGCGGAACCAGAGGCCCTCTCTCGTGTCCTTGAGCCTCCTCCCGATTGACTGCCCGACCTCGTTGAGGAACGAGTCAGTCTCCTTTCCCGCAGCTCCAGCGGTCTCCAAAGCGATTGCCGTAACGATAAGACGGTTTATGGACCTTCTAATCGCCAAACTCGAAAAAACCAGACGATTTGCCATCAAACTGGCATTCGGTCTGGAGCTCAGCAGTCCGCTGGAGGACCTGCATGAACGGAGTGTTGACACGATAGACGCGATCCTGGCAAAAACTCGAATTCGCTGAGGGAGATAAGACAGTCTCCTGGGGCAAAACCGAAGTTGAGACCTTCGTGGCTCTCGTTATCAAGCCCCCTAAGCTCTAATTCCTCGGCCACTTTTCTTTTGGTGCTATTGTATTAAATAAACCATATTCTATTCTCTTTATTTGTTTAATAATGTTTTCAATTTTTTGAAATTCCAAAAGTTGTTGAATCGTGATTCCCATATTATAGAATTTTTTCCTTTATTGCAAAGATGTCTGGTTTTAATAGTTACTAATACTCGTATGCGACATAAATGCAATAAAGTGAGGTCACAACTACAACCAAAAATTTAATATATAAATCATAGTTAAAATATCATTAATAAAATTAAAATTATTTTATTAAACACGTTTTATGTATTATGATTTTTCTTGTTAAGATAAAGAGCACAAAATAATGTTTACTAGAGATAAACGTATTTGTATTCGCCAAATAAATAAAAGTAGTGAAAAAATGCAAGAAATGTTATCTTTATCGTTCAATCGGTCAAATGATTTTTCTGATATATACAGCAGATTAATTTCCTTCGATTCTAAACTTCGCCTTTTTGAAAAAAAATCTAATTGTTTGGTACGGGACGCTGAATCGCTATCACATAAGATAAATCAAATGGATGACTTTGCCATTGAGTTGATGAGCTGTCTTGAAAACATTTACGAAACAAACAATATATTATTAACTTTTTTAAATAATACATTGATTGATTAATGATTATTTAAAAATAATTATTAACCATGATGCTTTTTATTATTTTATTCATTGTTTTCATTGATAAAAAAATACTTCGAGGTTATAGGTAAGGTGTGTAAAGCCACAAGTTGAAGCCGCATTGTATATTGGTTCCTGATCAAATGGGCAAACGTGAATACTGTGAAAACAAAGCAATAGGACACGTGAGGTCACTAAAGAATATCACTGCTAATTAATTGTATTATGTGACATGGTTTGCGTGATACCTATGGGCCGCGCGATACCTGACGTGACCTTGGCGCTTAACTTAATGTCAATATTGTAATTAATATTAAACTTCAAAGAATAATAACTTGTAATTATTTTTTAAGTCTGGACATTGGCACAATCGAAATTTCGCTCATCGAATTTTTTATCTATTAAATTTGAATGTTTAAACTACCTCAACGCGATTGTTTGATAAAATACTGATAATTTCTGCAGATGGATAATATGGAGATTCAAACTTATTCAGTCGCAATCTTTTCGGACTTGTAAACGAATAATTACAATCATCTACATATAGAAATTCAAATTACATGAATTTTCAATTGGACTCGGACAATTGTTTGCATCATCGACTTGATCAGGACTCAACAAATCATTACTTGAATTATCTAAGGAATAATTTTATAATTACAACCATAAAATATTGTATTTATTCCACTTATTCCCCGGTATCTTTCAAAAGGGCTCTCATTAGAAGATGAGTGGACAGAAATGTTATAACTGTACACTGCATTTTCTAATTTTTCCGGCCATAGGTATCGCGCAAACCATGTCACATATTATATTTCTAAACTTATTCACATTAAATAAATTTCTCAAAATCAAAAAAATAGGAAGCTACAAGAATTGTCAAAAGTATTAACGAAATTTAACTATTTTTTTCAATTTTTAGTGATTAACAAAAGTTGTTTTGTTTTTCAATTGAATTACATTTTTGATTTAAGATAAAGTTAATTAGTTTACATTCAGTTAAATATATTATTTATACGTATACTTGAAAAATAATTAATCACTTATTACGTTAATCTCAATTCTCTGAGGCCTATAATACATTAGACAGTTTCACTCTAGGTTAAAAATTATGAGAATTTCCCGAAGAATTATAATGAATTTAATTAGTAATCTATTTTCTTTGATTTTTTCTAAGTTTTTTCGTAATTTATTATCCATTATTATACTGACATAGTTCGTTAGAAAAAAATTGTATATTTTACGTTATTTTGTCGATTAATTAGTATTAATTCGATAAATCATTCCAAAAGAAACGCAATCATCTCGCTTTAAAACATTAATTATACTTCTATTTTTTAGAGTTATGAACTTAAATCGTCGAAATTCAAGATCATCTGAAAATCTTGTATATATAATTTATCAATTTCTCAGCCAAAATACGAATTTTTACCTTCATGTCCTGAATATTCGGATATTTTTGATCACAAATATTACTCAACTAATCTGAATTTTGAAATTCCTACTCCCAAACCAAGTTGTATAAAGTATTACTTATTTCTTATCTGTTTCATAATATTCTTTTTATTTATATAATGTTTAAACGATGATCTATTAATTGTAATAAAAACAATCTTATGAAGATAATATAATTCTTAGAGCATTATAAATTACTATAGCTTTTTTCATACTATTGATCAAAATTTGCGTATTATCTGGTTTTTATTATTAATTTCTAAGTAATTTTTTTATTAAATTAATTTTTTTAGATGCATGAAGAAATTTAATAACACTTCCCGACTACCAAAGAAACAGCACTCTTGTGGACATAGAATTTGTCGCCAATGCATAGGATTAATTTTAAGTTCTTCGACTGATATGTGGCTTCTCAGCTGTCCAAAATGTGAAGGAAAAACACATTTAAAGCTCATTAACAGAATTGAATCTATGGAAACAGATATTCTGGCAATAACCTTTGAATAATAAATATTTTATTCTTTCATTATATCAATCGACAAATTAAATTGCAATTAAACATTTTAGATAATATCGCGAATAATTTCCGATATCTTTGGAATTTTTTCAAGTCAACATGACTCGGCTTTTTTTGGCAAATAACCTTTCCAATATGACATCTCGAAAGTTGAATGTGATATTCAATCTTATGGTGGCAACTGAAATTTTTTAACCACTTTTAGACAAAAACACAAAACGAATATGTTTTAAATAAAAAACGACATGAATCATTTACAATATCTAAAACCGTTGAAAATGTTATATGAATTTAATCAAAATATGATTTTAACATAAAAAAGAGAGAAAAGAAGCTTTTTTGGTAAGTAGGTCTGAAAAACCAAATGAAGAAGCAAGAGACGACGACCCGTGTCAACTCACTCACTCTATCACTGCATCATCACCACTTCAGCTGAGTGTGGGAATTCCAAATGGATGTGAAGCTGTAGTGAATGTAACCAAAAAATTCTTATTGCAAAAAAGAAACTCAACTGATCCCGGAGTTTTAGCTTAAAGCTAAACATTAAGAACGAATTCAACAGCCTGAGAAGAGATGTGATTCTTGTAGCCTATTTAGAAAGAGCCCACGATATTATCGGCTTGGTTTATTTGGCACACGAATCAGACAGTTATCTTTTTTTTGGAGATGAAATCATTAAATCGTGACAGGAGTTAGCAGGGCGATTCTCTCGGTCCACTGCTGTTCGCCCTCGGTATTGACTCTGTCGTACGCCAAGCCGATTCTACTTTCAACCTGTGGTATCTCGATGATGCAACCATAGAAGAACCCGCTGATACTGTAATTGAAGATATTTTCAACATAATTCCCACCCTCCCCCCTTCCCACCCACGTCAGCAAGTGTGACCTTATAAATATCTCTTATTCGCTCGAAATATTCGGTTTCGCATCAAACAAATTGTAACTTAGCTTGCCGGGGCAGACAACCACACCCATTGATGATGTTCTTTCCCTCGGCGCGCCCGTGGGCCATAGCCAATTCAAGAAGTCGCTATCTGAGAAATCCAAATGGGTCACCGATTTTACAAATAAACTCATATCGCTTGATACTCACTACGGATTTTTCATGCTCAGAGAAAACCTTACGCTGCCAAGACTCTTATACTTGCTGCGAACATCAAACTGCTCAATACAATCTGACATGCTTTAATCGCTCAATACTTCCTGCTAAAAAATTCCTAAACATATGCTTTGATGACGCTGGATGAACCTGTTAAAAATTACCTCTACGTTTTGGTGGAGTTGGACTACGTTCGCCACTAGACATGGCTCTCCCTGCTTTTCTCTCCTCACACGCCATTTCCTACGTCTTCATCACCCAAATCCTACGTTACTCTCGCGGATTGAAAAAGAACCAGGTTTTCTCTGGAGCTTGTGAACTCTGGAAGAAATCCGGATTGGCTATTCCATCCAAAATCTCACGCCAATGGAATGGGATGATATCTCCAGCAAAGCTAAAATTGACACAATCAGACCTACATTGTTTTGGTGCCGCCGCTAGACCTGAAAGTGGTGCGTAGCTTAATGCCCTTCTTTGCTCCCAGTCTGGATCTTTTCTCAATAATGACTGTGTGAGGATTCGCGTAGTAATGCGCTTGGGTATTAATGTCTACTAGAGGGGCCAATGCCAATGTGGTAGTAAAGTCGATACCAAAGGATTACATCCCATTTCATGCAGGAGAGCTGGCCGTCCACCCAGACACTCCGCCATCAACGAGATAATTTCGGCTGCGCTACAAGCTGCTGAATTCCCTACCGAACTGGAACCTGTTGGGTTTGAACGTGGAGACAGGAAACGCCCTGATGGAGTCATCATTCTTCCGTGGATTAACGAGAAATGCCTCGCGTAAGGCTCTAGGTGCACAGACATTTTCTCGAAGACAAATTTAGTCAACTCGGCAATGAGTTCAGGGTCAGCCGCTAAAAAGGCTGAAGAACTTAAAATCTCAAAATACTCTGACTAACGGACAACTTTTTTTCACAATCTCTGTAGAAACATCCGGAGTTATGACAAACAAATCCCTGGAACTCGTTGGGAGAATCGGGGAACTGATCTCCAGAAGACGACGAGAGCCTCAGGAGAAGCAATGGCTGTTTTAAAGAATTTCCATTGCGATCTTGAGGGGCAACGTCCTCTCGATCATTAGTAGTTTTAGATCAAAACTACTTTAATTTTATTTGGTAATAATATTAGTTCGGACTTAGTTTTCAAAAATTTTTTAAAAAAGAAAAGAGAAATCGTAAATTTTTTGAAATTTATGTTTCTGTCCCTACGGAAAAATTAATTTTTCTAAGTACTTATAACAGATTTCTATGCCTGATTTTTCAAAAGAAAATTGCGCTAAAGCTAGAATAATTCACGGCGGAAAACAGTTTGCACCCGCTGCTTTTCTATTCCTATTGCCTTGGATTCTTTCGACGCTCTGGTGCGTTCTTCCGCTGAGAAGATTTTTAATGTCAAGTTTGATGACGTTGGTTGGTGTCAGGCCAAACTTCCTGTATCTTTTGGCGGTCTGGGGCTTCGCTCCGCGCTCGACCTTTCTCTTCCCGCTTTCCTTTCATCTTCTTCAGGATTGTATCTTCTTGTCCATAAGATTCTTGAAAAATCACCCAAATCAACTTTGGACTCTGATATCAATTCTCCACTCTTGCTTTGGAAGGAAAAGGATTTCGTCTTACCGTCAGAACGATCTCTCCAACGTGAATGGGACGAAATTATTTGTGAATATTACGTTGACTCGTTGGAGCGTCTCTCGGACCAGCACAGACTAGCTTGCTTCCGTGCCAGTCGCCAACCGTATTCTGGCTCCTGGCTTAACTGCCTTCCCACGACCCATTTGGATACCTGCCTCGACTCTGATGCCCTCCGTTTTGGAATATGCCTTCGTCTCGGACTACCGATTTGTAATCCCCACCCCTGCCGGTGTGGATCAACGATGGACACATACGGGCTCCATGCCCTTTCCTACAAGAAAAGCGCAGGTCGCATACCTCGTCATTCGGCTCTTAACAAGATCATTCTCCAAGCCCTCGAAAAGGCAGGGTATCCTTCTGTCCTTGAGCCCATTGGTCTTGACTGTAGTGACGGAAAAAGGCCTGATGGCTCGACGTTGTTCGCTTTCGACACTGGTAAACCACTAGTTTGGGATGCCTCGTGTGTTGATTCCTTCTCTAAGTCGGCCATCAACGAATCCGCCTCTCTGCCCGGGTCCCGTGCTAATAGGGCTGAATATAAAAAATCCGAAAAATACCAGGGCTTGTTAGACGGCTTTTGGTTTTGGCCAATTGTTGTTGAGACTTCGTGCGTCTTTGGCACAAAGACAGTTGATCATCTGAAGAAACTTGGCCACCTCTGTTCATTACGCTCCAAGGATCCTAGGGAATTTACATTCCTAATCCAAAGGATCCTGTTGGCCGTTGTGCGTGGGAACAGCTGTTCCATCCGGCTTGCTGGCCGATTAATTTCTGATTAATTTAACTTTCCTTAAACTTCAGAATTTGAGAAATTAAAAAAAAAATTCACTAAATCATTTCGACATATCAATTATTTGTTTACTGTGAATAAAATATCATGAAGTTATCAGATTTTTATTCAAAGATTTTTGAAATAGATTAACAAATCCCTCCTTTGCTTCTCTCATACATGGCGGTCGTCAGTAAATACCCACACTCAGTGAGAGGTTTATCAGTTTTTCTTTTAGTTAACTCATATAACATCAAAAATGTCTTCCCTCGAATCTGATATTTGAGCAGCATGAAATCAGTCGTTTTTAGGTGCTACTGCAAACAATATAAACTTTATTAGATTAATACTTTTAAAAATTATTCGTGATTAGGAATTTAAAATTATGCATGCGATTATACATTTTAAAATTAGAATAATAACTGGTCATCCTAATTTATTAATTGAAATAAGGTCAGTATGACGAAATAAGAAACAATGATTTTGTGTCTTTATATCGAAATAAGATTTAAGACTTAACTATTCAAATATTGCGGTTAAAACCAACATTTAAATCATCTCATTGACCCAAGTGGAACAATCGATTCTCAATAAATTATAATTTATTAGTTTTAATGAAAAATAATTCATTAAATTATAATATCAATTATTAATTCCATTATTATTAGTTCTAGTGGTTTTGATTAGGTTGAATATTTCAATTGTTTGATCATTTATTGAACGATTCCCATCGATTTTTTTGACCAATTTACTCATTTGATAATAGTTGATTACAGGCTCCGTTTGTTCATTATAATTTTCCAATCTCTTATTAAGAACATGCACCGAATCATCTGATCTACGTTCCAATGGTTCGTTCGTATACTAAATATGAATATTTTAAATTATATGTTCACATCATCGATCATTGTATTCTTAGGAGGATTATTTTTTAAATGATAAACTCTTCCAGATGATTTGTGATAAAGACGGCCAGTAATGCGATCAATTAATACCTCTGGGGAAACCTCAACCGAAATAACAAGTTTTATCGAGCAATTTATTTTCGATAGCTTACTATCTAACTAAATTAAGTATAGATGTTTGTGTTATAGTTTACTAATTGTGCTTGTCTCAGGGTACGGGGAAATCCATCAAGAATAAATCCATTTGAGCAATTATCGCTGCAAATTATGTTTAATGCCAGATCGGAAATCAAATTATCGTCAACTAAGCCTCCTGAATTCAAAATTGAGGCAATTTCTTGGCCAATTTTTGAATTTGATTCTGCTTCTTTTCTTAATAAATTGCCTATTTATAAAAGACCGATACACGACCTGTCGATATATGGTAGAAATCATACTCATTGGCAATTTTTATAGCCTGTTCAAAATTAAATTATGTTAAATAATATACCTGAGTTCCCTTTCCACCTCCTGGTGGCCCAATTATTACAATGCCAAATCGATCAAATTTCATCTGCGATTTATTGAAATTTAAAAAAATTAAGTGATTTAGCATGCATTATTTAAACATATAAAATAATAAATAAACTAATTAACCATCTAATTAAGTACTAAACTTTTGAAGTGAACAAGAGCGAACACTTCCTATAACTCCCTCTTTTTTCACTTTTTTGGATGTATGAACTTGCGAGAAAATACAGTCCAGCGCCTTTCTCCGATTAAATGCCAAAAAAAAACTGGATCTGTGACCATACAAACATGATACTCTCCAGAGTCGTCTAAAAACAGTTTAACGAATATAAGCCTGTAAAAAATTATTAATATACAACTGACTTAAGCATTTGGTGACTAATCTGTCCCCTGTAATCACATAAATTCAATGGCAGGAGTCTTTGACTGAAGTTGGTTTTTTTCAAGTAGAGATTTTCCTTTGATTTGATCATCTACTCTAATTAGAGATTTTCTTCATATTACCTTGGTAACACATAAACTATACTTGCTTTTTATGGTCTCTAAGTGCTCGACAGGCGTTTTTACAAATCAAGAACTTCCTTTTGTATACATTTAATCTACTAAACAATGTATCGTAAATCTTAGAATCGTCTCATTTGATAGGCAATATTACTCAGCCTACGTTTCAACTTTCCACGAGGAAAATATGATATCTCTTTATTGGTTTTCTACAAATGGATATGATTCTCCATGAATACTCTTTAATTTATAAGGTTAATTAGATAGTACTCATTTGACTCGAATTTAATTAGACCGATATAATTAAGCAATTAAATTACGTAGTCGTTAAAGGCAGAGAATAAGTTCTGTTCACTATAATTAGTATTAAAGCACAAAAAATAGAATTATCTTTATATTATAGGCAAAAATTTATTATTTGAAAATAATTGTGAAATTTAAAGATTTGGAAAGTGAAATAGTACCTATTGTATTAACATGAGATGGACTGGTAACTCAAAATTTTCACAATATGAAAGTTCGCTTAACATTACTGCGAGAACGCAACATATACATTCAATCACTTACTTTAAAGAAAGCCCTTGAGAAAATGAATGTCTCTTAAAAAACAGAGTTAAACCGTGGGAAAGGACGCTTGAACTGTACAAAAGAATAAAAGAGATTTATTACCAAATATATGTATCTAAAACATCGCCAGTGCCTGCCAGCACCTCGAAAGGAAAGAGGCGGCCTTGCCTACATGAATCACTATGCGTATAGAGGATTTTTCGACCAGATGAAGATTGGTTAATTAATACTTACTTTAAGTTATTTAAATTAAAAAATAGAATTAGATTTCAATATAAATAATTCAAAGAAGGCCTTCTTTTTCTAGCTCTTTTCTGACTTCGTCATTAATATCAGATTCTTCACAGCTACTTAGGATGGTATCATCCACTTCATTTTCCTTAGAAATACACTCTTCTAAAATAAATATTATTAAAATAATATTATAAAATGTGTGAAAATAAAACCATTATAATTTTTAGACTTGGAGCTGTTAGTAGTGTCGGTGTCAATAACAGAAAAACTATCAGAAATTTCATTATTTCCACAGACACCCGAAGAAATCTGTATTTCGGATTGATATACCCCGCAATCTATTTAATTTATATTCTATTTAAAAGAATGATTACCTAATTGGCTATATTCTCTAACGTCAGAAGTAATGGCATCCTTGTCAGTTATTTGTTCTATTGGGAAAAGAATGTTTGTTTTTAATTGCAATGAATGCTGCACTAAACACACCCGATAAAAATAGTTTCTCCAAAAATCGACTTCTGTAAGACTACAAAAATAAATTGTATTATTAAAGTGGAGAATTTTTATAATATAAAATTAAATACCATTTGGGTACTAGTTTATAACGAATTTCTGCCAGATTGGAGTCAAATTTTAAAAGAGAAATTGCCCGAAGACTCATTTTCTCTCCTTTTATAATGAAAGTAGGAGGGGCCACGCGAGTAAAATTTGATTCATCCTATTTATACTCAAAAATAAAATCTTTACAGATGATATTTGCAAAATACTATTTTTCAACTTTTCGATATCTGGTTCCGAAAGATGCGAACAATTACACCATGGAAGAAACTGGTCATAGTCAATTGAATCTTCCTTTATATCATTTAATATTTCATTAAAGGCAATCTAATTATTTTTTCATTTATTAGCAATATACTTTAGTTTCTGATAAAACTGATTTTGATACTGTTTGTAATTTGGAACCAACAACTTTGGTAACTGCTACAAATTTTTTAATCAAATCTTCTTTGTGCTGAAAATTCCAAAAAGCCATGAAAGTACCTACTGCTTAGCATTATTAAAAAACTTTCAAACAGTAAATAATTGTAACAACAAAGATACCTAATGAAAATTTTTAACAAGTTTAAAATTTTTTTTAATCTTTTTAAAATAATTTAAATATGCAATGAGTGGTTATGATATGAATCTCTCCAAGAGCTTGAATTCGTGGCTCATACACCCGACCACGTAGCAAATCAGATGAAAAGGAGTGTGAGGATTCTTAAAAGCTTAACCAGGTTCATCTGCGTCTGGCAACGTACATCTACGTGTACAGCTAGTTTTCATATGGTTATAAAGGCTGGTTCGTTACGGTGGAGAGTAACTACCTTGTGCAAGGACTTCGTTTCGATTTGGTTTCATAACTATTCACGTTGGGTTTTCATCATAATCGGTATTGTCAAATCATTTACATTTCCAGTATTGTATTTGAAAAATAAGAATTATGCGAAAGTGGCCATATGTGTTTTCTTTAAATTAATAATTTGAAAAATTCTTACTATTTTCAGGCAATAGTTTCCATATGTTGCAAATTGCCATAAAATTGGAGAAGAATTATCTGCCATTTATTACTAACTGACTCCAAACCTTTTCCAAATTCATTTCTTTGAAGATGAACTTTTTTTTGTTTTCCGGTTGCAAGTGGATATGACTGTCTATCAAAATTCGACGAATATTCTTATAAAATTTATTCAAATTCTCAGGGGTCAATATCAATCAGTCCAATGTAATCTGTTTAGAAATTAAATTTTTTACTTTTCCCTTCTATTCATATGGGGATTCAAACTTTTGTAGTTTGAATGAAGAATTAGTTCCATCATATTTTGTTGTCTTAAAATAAATACAACGTAAATTTACAAAAGAAGAATTTCCATTGCAATCCTGAGGGGCAACGTCTTCTCGATCATTAGTAGTTTTAGAACAAAACTACCTTAATTTTATCTACTAATAATATTAGTTCGGACTTAGTTTTCAAAAATTTTTTAAAAAAGAAAAAAGCGGCAAATTTTATTTAATTGTCAAAATTGTTAATTTAGCTGATTCATTTCAAACTATAATCTTTGCTAAGTGATCCACGATATTAATTCTTTGATTGAGAGGACGAGCGAATAGATAGGCAGTTTCTGCGCAATATCGCAAGGGAAATGCGCTGAAAAAGCCAGCTAGACTCACGTCTCTCGTGACTTTTCCTCGAGATCATCAAACTGATTCCCGAACGAAACTCAAGGGCTTTTGGACCGATTATCTTACTCGTCTTGAAAGCCAGGGGGACGAAAAGACAGGTGTTCTCCAATGAGGCGTACTTTGCGATTTTTTTCGTTTCGGCATGTGCGGAAGCCGAGCCAGGGCGGGACGCAGAGTCGATGAGAGATGACGAGGAAAACAAGTCGACACAGGTAAGAGAAATCATAAAGAGAGATGAAATTTATATTTTTCTCGCTACGGAAAAATTAATTTTTCTGTGAATACTCCCAAATTCGCCATTTTTGGTCCGTCATTTTTTGCGGAGAATTTGATAAATGGCGAATTTCAGAATATAATTAATAATTTTTGAATGTGAGTAGAACTGCTTAATAATTCGAAAAGCCAAAATTGACGTAATTGAAAAAATTAATTTTATTTTAACAAAAAATTATGCTTTTTATCAAAGTAATATTCCAGTCCCGTTTGTTGTCTCTTTATATTTTGATTTTTTTCCTCGAATCTCGAATTTAAGTAATTAGACGCACATCTTCTTCGTTTTCGACAATTTCGATTAGTGATTTCTCAATTTCTCTTAATTTTACACCAATCTCATTTCTAGTGAGATGAACTATTGTTTGTTCATTTTGAGGAAAATTTTTATCTGCAGATTGTTTTTCAGGATCTTCATTATCGAAATTACTTTCTTTGGTGAGAGTTTCATGGTGAGAGTTTGTGTATATTCAAAATACTGTGTAACAACTTTATTTCGGCCTTGCAAACTTTTTTAGTGTGTTGGGGTGTTCTGTAATATCCACAACAAATTCCAAGTCTAACAAGTAATCAAGAGATTATAATTCTGGTAAAAGTTTGTTTTTGCCAAAATAAAGTGTTTTATTTATTGTCTTAAATCAAAAAATCTCTTTAATACCACACCGCGACTTAACCACTTTATCTCTGAATGATATGGTAATCCGTGTTTAAATCCAAAATCGCTGATAAAAATGTCGAATTGACAGTGATTTAGACCTCTGGAATGATTCAAAATACAATGAAATATTCAAAAATCACATCCTCCGCTTTCAGCTTGTACTTTCTCTCTGAATTGAACCACAACGTCATTTTTCCCAATCATTAATGGAGAACCATCTATAACTGCACTAACAGCACGTGCCCATTTATATTTCAAAGCTATCAAGCACACTGACGAGAGTTTTGAATATTTTATTTGTCGTAGTGATGTCCACCATAAGTATCAAATCAAGGAATTTCTCTGTGACCGTCAAATCTTTGTCCACGCCACGAATGAATATAGCTAACCGAACCACGTCCATAATGGCACGACTCTCGTCAATAACAATAGAAGAGGTAATAAATGAACTGATTTTCGTCTTGAGTTGATTATGAAAATCAGTGGCAAGATCTGAAATCCTATTCGCCATAGTATTTCTTGTAAGGCTAATCTTGCTAAATCAGGTCGATTAGTAGAGCGTATGATTTCAGTAGCTTTCATAATATATGATTTATAACGTAGCTAGCTTTGACAGCTGCCTCACTATCACCTCGAAATTTGGCAAAAGAAGATTGCTAATTTTGCAAACATACATAGTTACAAACATAGTTACTGTATTCCGGAGAATGGTGGTTTTCGTAGTGTGGTCAAATGTTATATTCTTTGACTACTGAAATTTCTTATGCACACATCAAACAAATTGGTTTCCGATTTAACATGGAAACATTGTAACCACTGTAGAAGTAAGACGATGACCATTTAGCCACAAAGTTTAGGAGTATACTTTACCATGACTAACATGGAGGCATAACGAGATGAAGTCCCTCCATCTTTTGCTCTGAAACAAGTATGGCATGAGGCGATCCAGGAGTGGCAAACTCATAGAGTTCAATCAATGTGTGAAAGCTCGAAGGTATACATTAAGGATAGCCTTATAGACATTTCGATTGCTGTCCAGCATAACAAACTTGACATTGTGGTCCGAAATAAGCTCACCGAAAAGCTTGTTATTGTAGAAATGAGCATAACATGCCTAGGTCGCCTGGAAGTTGAGAAGAGGAGGAAGTATGAGCTTCTCTTAAACGAGCTAGACTAGATGCACGAATCTAAATCCACGTCATTCCTTGTATAATGACATGGAATGGAGTGATTTAATAGGCCTGAGTGACTGACCTTTTATATTGGGGTATAAAAAACAGATTAAGTAAAAAAAGAATCACATTAATATGTTAGTACTCAGACTAATTTTATCAAAAAAAACGATATTCATTTTTTGAAGAAAATCTAACTTTTTTAATAGAGATTTTTTTTGTTCCGTCCATGTCAGGTTTATAAAGATTTTTTTCATTTTCGAACCAAATATTTGAATAATTTTTATTTTTATATAATTGTTCATTAAAAAAAATATTTGAACCAATAAATTTCAAGTTATTTGATTCTCTATGAGGTACTTTTTTGAGATGGTTAATCTGATTTTCAATAGAATGAATTGACAAAAAAGAACAATTCTGTATTTTTGATTTGATTTCATTTTTTGTCATAAATGAACTAAAATTAAATTTCAATAAACGAACCTTGTGGAACCTATCACATTATTTATTAAATATTCGTTTACAATACAATTGGATTTATTTAAACACATTTTTTCAAAATTTTGGAAAGAAAGCTTGTTTTGTTTATTTTGTAAAGACAATTTATTCAAGTAATTGTCAAGTTTATTCAATTGACTGCATTTATTTGAATCATACATTAATTAATCTAATGAAATTAAATGAAAAATAAAGTTTAGAAACGAATTAATTTATTTAATATGACCAAATGCAGGCATGCTTGAAAATATTAAATTAAGTTTGAAATGTTTAATTAATGAAAACTTAATTTGTTGGAGAATCTAATCAGTGTGATCTATGTTTTAAATAAACACAAAAGTAATATATTTAATTGATTCTTTCAATTGATCTTGTAAATAAATCGTAAAATATTTAGAACAATTTAAACGTTGGAGACCATTAATGAAATATTAATTTTTCATATCATAAAAAGTCAATGAAGCTTAAAAATCAAATTCATATGTGAGAAAATCATTAAAAATAATCTTATTGAGCACTTTTCACCTTTATTAGTAGCTATTCTCTTCCATCTACCACAGTCATTAGCAATTGATTTTAGTGCGGATAAACCGGTTAAATGGACATCTGGCTTAAATAGCGTGGAACTATGTGTATTGTGAAGCTTAGCAAAAAAGTTCTTAAAAAATTAAAAAATCATAGAAAACCTAGAAGAAAACACATTAGACGACAAAACACATCAACAAGCTAAAGACTATATGATTTTACTAGAGATAAAATTGCAGAAGTAATTAATAAATGTGTTTATTGCCAGGCAAATTTTAATTCGTAATGTTGAACTAAAAATTTAATTGCGACTAAGTCGCAATGGTTAGTGTTAAAAACACGTAAAGATTGCATATGGAATCTAAATTTTTTTAATTTCTAATGTAAAGTTTAATTATTTTCTCATTTTTAAATTATTATTTTTGAATGGTTATCCCAAAATAAAATAGAGTTTTCGATAATCAATAAACAGCGTTTATTTTTGTAAAATTTAGATAATTATTTTTCAATGGTTAACTTAAAATCAAATAGATTTCTCAATTTATTGGAACAAAGTGAATCAATTTATGATAATTATGTATATTTAATTAGCAGCAGAGGATAGGATGGAATGGCAATTCCCACGCAAGATGGCTATTGATATGCGTTGGAAAAGCCATGTCCGTTCCCGATGATAATTTCTTCTTCTGCTTGCCAAATCCCCCAGTTTAATAAGGAATTTTTTAGTTCTGGGGCCGAGGACTCCCGATGTCTCCACTGCGATCGGGGCAAAGATGTGGCGGTGAGATAATGCACTGTATTTCTTGATTTTTAGCGTTTCGGCCAGGTTGGCTAGAAAAAAAATATAGAAAATAGTTTATTAACAGTCATAAATACATATTTATTAATTATTTTTAAAAAGAATATTACTTTTATAAAATTAAATTGGCACGTGAAAAATGGGTCTACTCGTTTTGACTAGAGATACTTTGTCAAAAATCAAAAAATACAAAGAATCCCAGAATTTGGATGAAGTTTTGGATAAGAAGGAGAGATCAACATGCAGCAATCTTTTCTTTTGCTGATGGAAAAGTTTATATACGAAGAAATGGCCTAAAACTACGATTTTTTTGTATTGAAGACGCATAACTTTTGGCGTCTATAAAGATATTATTAAAGGAATTGTTTACGACTATAATCGTTCACGACATGCAACAACAAAGCATATTCCTTTCACGAAAGCAGGAGAAAAAATGAAAAACAAACGGAAATGGAAATTCGATGAAAACGACATTAAGGTTGTTTGTCACGTGTTATAATGCGGATTTAGGTGGGGGATAATGTTCTATTACGGCAAGATAATGATGCTAATCCACAGAATAGAAATTATCCATTATATGATCAAATTGATACGAATAAAGCGATTTAGTCGATTTTTAGGGCGGTCTAAGGAGATGCCGGGTCCTTGCAAAAACCGGTGACAATCAATAAACAGCGTTGATTTTTGTCGCATGCTATTTTTTCCGTGATTCTGCTTCTTTGAACATGTACCAAAATTATTAAAAAAGGGTTAAAAGTGGGACTTGAAAAAAACCATTTTGATTTTTAAGCTTTTTTTTTTTTACTTATACAACTATTTAATTAAAATGGGGAATAAGTTATACACCAGCGGTTCTCAACCGTGGTCCCCAGAAAATTTTTAGTGGTCCCCAGGAATTTTCGAAAAATAAAAATATATTAAAGTTAAAACTAATTGTACAATTAAGTATAAATCAAAAACATTGAAATTAATCAAGCGGTTCTCAATCGTGGTCCCCAGAAAATTTTTAGTGGTCCCCAGGAATTTTCGAAAAATAACAATATATTAAATTTAAAACTAATTGTACAATTAAATATAAATCAAAAACATTGAAATTAATCTGATTTGATTAGCGTGGTTTATCATTCTAGTTATGGTTAACAAGAATCGTCGTCTTTGGTCGGATTCTTACGTACATTTGGATTCACTAAATTCATGCCCCAAATAATGAAATAAAGGCAAAATGCATGATTTGCCATAAAATTTTGGGAAAAAATTCACTGAAACCTTCTCAACTTAGGCGCCACAAAGAGTCTGTACACCCAGAAAATTCTTCCTCACATGAATATTTTAAAGTCAAAAGAACGAAGTTTGATTCACAGCCAAAGCTTGAGTGGTTTAATAAATCTCAAGATAAACCGAGATTAGAAGCATCATATGCTGTACCTGGCCCTGACGAGGCCAAAAATTGTGCGCTAATACCAAAAAATGTTTATTTTATTTAAGGTGGTCCCCACAAAATTTTATAGTGCAAAAGTGGTCCCCACAAAATTTTATAGTGCAAAAGTGGTCCCCAGTCTAAAAAAGGTTGAGAACCGCTGTTATACACGAATTAATAAAGAGCCTGGAGGTCAGCTCAAAGTCGCCGCGCTGCGTATCGAGTGGCAGTTTCCGCGGAGCACTGCGACCGAGATTCGCTGGAAGAGCCAGCTCGTCTCCCTCCGGTCGTTGGTCTTCTTGGCGATTCTCCTGGCAATGTCGGCAAGAAGGCGAGTCGCAGACCTGCCGACAATTCCAGATGTTTAGAAGGCGAGGGGGGCAAACTCGTAAGAGTCCGAAATATTTCCATACTTCGACCTCTTAGCCTCCTCAGCCTGAGCACTGGCGGAACCCGGGTTAGTGATGGACTTGAGTAACACCGACGCGGAGAACGAGTCAACAAAAGTTGCGTCCCAAATCAGGGACTTGCCTTCCCTGAAAGGGAAGGTAGTCATCCCGTCAGGACGCTTTCCATCACTCCGGCAGAGACCGACTGGCTTTAGAGTGGAGGGGAAACCTGCCGACTCTAGAGCCCTTTTCACGACGTCATTGAGGTGAGTGTGGCGAGGAATTCTGCCAGCACTCTTCTTGCACGAGAGGGCGTGCAAACCGTTCAGAGAGATCGTGGACCCGCACCGGCATGGGTGGGGCTGACAGATGTCCAGACCCAAGCGTAAGCAGACACCAATCCGTAAGGATTCGTCGTCCAAGAGATGTCCCGTACTAGGGGTAGGGAGTGCATTGAGCCGATCTCCCGTATGCGGCTGGCAAGCGCAGTTGAGAGATGCCAGTTGGACTTGGTCCAACTTTGACCGGAGTTTGCACAGAGTGTCTGAGCAAAAGACTTCGTCCCAGTTCTTTTGGACTGAAGGAATTTTTGGAAAAACCAGACCGAGTGACGACCAAATCCGCGAGGCTGATGAGAATTCGGAAAGCTCGTTGAGTTCGAGAGAGGGAAAAAGAACCGAGCAGACCGAATTCCTGGATGCCGAGGTCGAAGAGAGATAGCAAGGCAAGGCTAGGTCCTTGCAGGAGCGACTCCCGATCCCCCCGAAACGTATAGGTAGGCACGCACGGGTAAGACCGACGCCAGTGAGTCTCGTGTTGAGATGGGATACCAGCGAGGTGAGGATAAGATTGTCGATTGCAAGTAAAGCATCGGGAGCCACGAAACAAGGCGAAGAACGGAGGATGTATGTTAGCCTCGGGATAAAGAGGAAATTCCTCAGCAAGAAAAACCGGTGCTTTACGTGCAATCTCGTCGGACTCCCCAGTGGCTCCCCGGTGTGACACTGTCCTAAATCAACTCCGAAGTAAACACCCTCGCACTCCCGCCGATATACGAGCAATTCCGACTTTGGACACGGTCCCGCCTATCCCGATCACACCGGCCGAGGTCTCGGCTGCCCTGGGGTCTTTTGCTCCCAGCAGCAGCGGGGGCTTAGACGGTTTAAAGCCCATCCATCTCCGGGATCTTGTATCACCCCTAACCCTCGATTCCGGTAGGGACTTATTATCCTCCATCACCCGTCTTTGTTCGCGCATTGTGTCCGGCACGATCCCAGCCGTCGCAAGGGAGCTTCTCTTTTCTGCGGGGCTTATTGCCCTGAAGAAAGCCGAGGGCGGTGTGAGACCGATTGCTATCGGCAACGTCTTCAGAAGGCTCTCAGCCAAAATCATGTCATTCAGGGTGGTTCCAACTCTGAGTTCGGAGTTCTTACCCTTCCAGTACGGTGTTGGTGTTAAGGGTGCCTGCGAAATCCTAGCGCACGGTACCCGCCAACTCCTACATTCTAAACCCAACGACTGTGAGTTTATTGTCAAACTGGATGTCAGTAATGCTTTCAATTGTGTCCGTCGTGACCACATGCTCGAGGTGGTCTCAAAACGGTGCCCAGAGCTCTGGCCAATCGTAAATCTCGCATATTCTTCTCCAAGCTGCCTCCTGTTTCATGACGAAACCATTATGTCCGAATGCGGTATTCAGCAGGGTGACCCCCTTGGGCCATTGCTGTTTGCCCTCTCTGTTGACCATATTGCACGCAACCTTGATTCCAATGTCAATTTTTGGTACCTGGACGATGTTACTATTGGAGGACCTTTGGATGTCGTTATGAAGGACATTAACAAAATCACGTCTGGTTTCGCGGAGATCGGTCTATCTTTGAATGGTCATAAGTGCGAACTCGTAAATATTTCGTTGTCCTCGGGGGCTCTTTCTCACGCATCTTCTTCCCTACGCGGTCTGATTGCAGGGCTAAGGCTCACACCTACCAACGATCTAGTTATTCTGGGGTCACCAATTTCCGAACATGGAATCTTAAAGAGCTTATCGTCTAAATTGGAAGAAATCAAGCTGCTTACCGAGCGGATCCGCGGGCTTGACTCGCACATGGCTTTTAGGTATAGGTATTTTTAAGCTTAATATTACAATTAGGTATCTAAGAAAAATAAGAATTCAAAATGTAAATCAACAATAAACTATGAAATCATTAAAAAATAATTAATTATTAAAAAAGCATCCACGTATCTATTCTTATTAATAAAATTAATACATTTTCCGTTTTCATCAATAGAAGTCAAATTTCTTTTATTAATTTCAATCATTTTTTTGCATAATTCAAGCTCGTCTTCTAGTGAAATAAGCAAATCAATACTATATACGAAATAGGAAATTAAACTACTTTGTTTTTTCAAAAGAAGACCAGTACAGCTTTTCTGCAAGATGAACTAATCGCCGAATTATCTCTCTTGATTTAAAATCTTCATTGGTACACAGTGAATAAGACCAAATAGTATGTATAAGTTTATCAAATAACTTAATCATTTCTTCATAAGAATCAATATTTTTAATTATAGAAAAAAAATTTGGAACCAATTCCGTGAAAACAAAAAGGACAAAATTTTGATAAAAAGTTGAGATTCTAGAAAGAACATGTTGAGAAACTATAAATAAACGACGAGAGAAAACATAATTCATAGACAATTCTCTTTCTAATATAGAATAATAATTTTTAAAATTCTAAAATACTTTTAAAATGAATTCGTTCTATAAAAACGATTCCTGTTATAACCTGAAAAATTACACATCTAATCTGTGATAATAGATCGAAATTTTTAGAGGTTACAACATGCTGGAAAACGTCGAAATACTAATAAAGTTATTATACATTGTATTCTGATACCGGGTAGCTGACTTCAATATGATGTACTAAATTAATTACCATCGAGAAATTCCCATCGGAAACAATTTTTCCACTAGACCCAAATTTAAAACAAAATTATCAATACTCATAGCCCAGGGATTTCAAATTGTCTAATAAAATTCCAAATAAATTGTTTTTATTTATTTGCAGAAAACTTTGATAATGTGAAATCTAAATAAATTTTCAAATAATATCGAGCCACTAACCATTCCAAAAATATCAAAAACGAGTTTTTGTGAAACAATTTGATCGTATAAAATATAATTTTTCTAAAAATAGAATTAAGGATAAAATAACAATAATAAGTTCCAAATGTTCAATTAAGTTAAAGTGTCTTTTTAAAACACCAACAATATTCTGGGAGTATCGAACTCTTTTGTTATTAATCATCTCGGAGGTTATTTTCTTAACTTCAATTAAGGGATTTCCAATAATTTCACTCTTAAATATTCTATATCAATATTTTTTAAAACAAACAATTCCTTTTTCACAGAAATGCCATTATTCGTGTTGAAATAATCTGAAATACAGTCGATAACAGCGTATTTCAGATTGTCATTGCCATATGTCACAGAATCATGAAAATTATAATTTTCAGAATTGGAACTCTGAATTGTTATATTCTCATATAAATTAAAATATTTTATTAATTTGCAAACAACTGCATCTCCAAGAAAATCTATGACTAAAATCAAGAGCATATTACCATCCTTTGTGTCACAATAATTTTTTTTTACTTCATTAAAAATCGATTGAATTTTCCCAATGATCAGACATCCAATTAAAGTATCATTATTAAAGATATCAGGAAAAATTGTCCCACAAAATTTTTTACAATCAGGAACCTGGTCATAAAGAACATTCCTTCGTAACATATTTTCACTAATGGAATGTTACCAAAAAATAATAAATACAGATCTGGGAAATTATCATTCATTTGAAAAGTAAAATAAGATCTGAATAAATTGAGATCTAATAAATTAAGATACATTCGAATGGAACAAATCCACAGGGAAAAAACGGAAGAAATCTAATCCAAATATTTTTAACATAAAAAATACTATAATTTTTTCAACATTAATTTTAATATTACCACAACCCAAATCGCTGGAGTCAATCGTTCTAAGATTATCTTCAGTTTTGTAGTGAAACTCCATTAATTTTGACAAATGATTAATAATAACAATATTTTGCTCAAATTTTGGAGTACCATCAAATATGAATGCCTCTATTAAACTAACAATGTCTGATAAGATTCTAATAAGTTCATTCCATGGTTTTAAATTGTAAATTAATTTCATAATAGAATAATATTCATCTACAAATGAATTATAATTAACATTACACCTGGAAATTGAGAAATTAACTTTTCATAATTAATAACAAAATTATCGAGTTTTTGAAAAATATTCAAAATCTCTGAGCACAGTAAACAAGGAATTAATCCCAAAAATGTATGAAAATAATCACCGCTCTCGTGTTGTTCGCAAAAATTTCGAATATGAAATGTCAAATTACCAGCAATTACATAATCAGACACAAAATCTTTTATTGTTAACTATAATATTTTATAGATCAAAAAATTACCATTGGGATATGTGTCAGCTCGTAATCATTAAATATTTCTTCAATCGCAGTTTTTCCATTACCTTGAAAAGTCCTTAAAATTATTGTTGATTAATATAAACCAAAGAATATTTAACACAATTAAATACTCATATGTAAATTTTTTCTTCTGGTTATCAGAAACATAGCCCAATCTAAACTACTATGTATCAATAGAAAGGTCACCTGCAAAGATTTGAAGTTTTATTTCTTAACTTGCATTCTAAATCAACGTTGATGTCACACTCCCGAACATTTAAATTATTTAATCTCAAATCCTGTAACGACTTTTTCATCACAAAAAAAATTTCTTCTGATTCAAACAGCATAGTTTCGAATATTTTATCTTCTTTACACAACTGGTCATTTCCGGTAAATAAAAAAAAGTTACTCAAATCACTATTCTATTAAATGATTTTAGCATATAATTTAACTATATCAAATAAAGACGAACTATAGTCACTGGATGTTAATGATTCAGGGTATTCAACCGAAAAATCAATATCAGAATCTAATCTATTTATTATAAGAAAAAAACTCGATTCTGACTCTTGACAAAAAATTTGCGGATGCTTAATAAATGGAGAATTAGCCTTTGATGCCAAATTGAAAAGCAGATCAAGAATACGATATTCGAGTAGCTTCTTTTATTATAAAAATTTAATCAAACAATAGAAAAAATAGAAAAAGCTTACGTGTTTAACGCATTCTGTGCTAGACGACATGTCATCTAATCCAAATATATTTTGGACTATATTTATGAAAGAGATAGCTTTCTCTGTTTGACAAGAGATCATAAATTTTTCTTTGAATCTGTAAAAATTAAATAAAATCCAAATTTTAGTTGTTGTTAAAAAATATACCCAAGAATTTTCGCTTTCACACAATTCTCGTCAATATTGGATCGAACTTGATATCGAAAGCATTTAATTATTTTATTAGCCGAACGTTCAATGTTAATTTTGTCAGCCTATTTAAAAAAATAAATCCAGTAAGACTTTAAATACCTGATTTCCAGCAACAAAATTAATTAGTTTTTGAATGTTTTCGAAATTCATAATAATTTATTCCCTTTTCAAACAATGATAGGTATTCACCTCAAGAGTATATCCACAACAAGATCGGAAAAATTAAAATAAGTTTAATAAATTTTAATAATTATGAAAAATAAAGAAAATTAAGTATAGTTGATTACTGGGTTGTTAATAATAGAAAAAATACTATAAGACTTTTCATCAGCCTTAACTTTGTTTTGTTCAAATAATCAAGTATTGTTGTAATATTTGGTTTTTCTCTCTGTGCTAAGTACGAATACCATTTAAGTGCTCGCAATAATCAATATTCCTTAAATAAACTAATTTACAAAAAAATTTATTCTGTTATGGTACAGTAGTGTGCCTGTGCGGTCATTTGGTTCCATAGCTAATTAATTCAATAATCCATGGTAACTAGACAATGCAGTTATTTTGGTTCCATTAAAAAAAATTACTAAGTAAATTATTTTTATTTGCTAAACAGATTTTTTAGTCTATTTTTTTGCAAATTATTAACTATTTTTTTGGAATCTCGAATCTTTTGGCATAAATCAAGATAGAATGCAATTTTAAAACAAATTTACTTCAATCAATCTTTATTTTAATAAAGACAATAAATAAATTATTGGATTATGAAAAGATTTCTTTGGTCTTTCAGAAAACAA
This sequence comes from Octopus sinensis, assembly GCF_006345805.1. Lineage (NCBI taxonomy): Eukaryota > Metazoa > Mollusca > Cephalopoda > Octopoda > Octopodidae > Octopus > Octopus sinensis. The sequence continues at coordinate 178,779 of NW_021833041.1, forward strand.
CCCAATAGAAACTATTCATTTTATCCAAATTTATATTGAATTAATTTTAAAAATTAAATTAAATGATGGATATAAATAAATTTAAACGAAACAAATCTAAAGTGATTAATATAGACAGAATTTGCTGAAGACCCTTGGATAATTTCATAAAATCACACAAGTTATTTCAATAGATAGCTAAAATGTTAAAGCGCTAAATTATTTGAAATAAAGCAAAAATTTTAACTAAAATAAAAAGTATAGTATTATTAAAAAAATTAGAATACTGATTTCATTTATAAATTATTTTTTTGCTGTAATTTATTAATCTTTTCTTTTTCTTCTTCATGGCGTTTTTTAAATGCATTTATCAAGCTAAATTGTGATGATTCTTCAGAATTATCTTCAACTTTGTTTATTTCCGTATTTTTTGGTATTTTCTGCCGAGGCAGTGGAACGTTTTTTGCATAATTGAGTGCCTAAAATTCAGTTAATTTTTTTAACTGCAACGCGACGATTGAATGCCAGTATGTCGCATTTCACTTGTTCGAGTGGTCTTTTCGATTGTTTCATACTTTTTAAATTTTCTTCATTAGCATGAATTGCGAAGTTTTTCTGTCTTTCTTTATTCGAAACCTAAATTTCATTAATTTTTTTAATTTGAAACTATTTTCGTCCAATTATCTCCTCCAGTGTTTGGTCCTAAACCTCCCATTACTTTGTCATGAATTATGTTCTTGTATTCTTTAAGACTGTATGGTTTGTATGCTATTTCTAATAATTTATTTACCGGTTTAACTCGCATTAGTTTTTGAATTCATATTTACAGAATATCCCAAAAAATTTTGATTAGAATAAATATTGTTAATTTTATCTTTTTCATTAAAAGTCTTTGTATTATCTTCGTAATATTCTGAATATGTTTTATTGCATGAAATAGGCTTATTAGGCTTGTTGCAATTTGTTTCAAGAAACTGACGTTCGTTTTTGATTGCAACAATTTTTTCCGTCTCTTCGTTGTTTATAGTATTTAGATCTTTAAAATAAAATAATTTCTTTGCCGTAATATCAAAACAAATATGATTTGGATATCTACCTTGTGTATCTAGATATTTTCCAGTTCTATCATATATTTTCTTAGGATTGGTTGTATTAATTGCTTGATGTGATAATTTTTCTTCTTGATGTATTGTATCATTATATGGACAATAATAGAGTTTGTCTTGTTTTTTAATTTCTTCAAAATCTGTGAAATTATTCGTCAGATTTCCAGATTCTTCATTATTCGTAAAATCTTTAGATGTTAAATCATTTTTGTTTATTGTATTCATTTTTTGACTATTTTGGAAATTTCTAAAAATTTTAACAAATTTATATCACAAATTAATGTCAGAACTTGTACACTGTTTCATCATAGCTTGGTAATTAGGAATATTTTTAATTCCAATACTTTTTATATTTTCTTTTACAAAGTTTATGTTATTTTGATTCAGATTAATGGTTTCCTTTTTAATTTCCGATTTTTGTTGATTGAATCTCTTATCTAAAACGTTTTTATTAATTTTAAAATTTTCAAAGGCTAAATTACGAGTTGGATATATTCTTTCTGGAGATTTCAAACGATTACTATCGTTTGTTTTATATTTCATAGATGGATTCCTTTCAAAAAAATTTTTTCTTTGATCTTTCCATATTTTTTCATGATAAGTTGGAGTGGTTAAATTTTCAAAAATTGTAATATCATCTTCAATTTTTTCTTCGTTTCGAGAATCAATGCATATATTTCGTATCGTTGAATGATGTTGATCTTTAGATATTATAGTTGAATTATTTGTCTTGTCATACTTAAAGTTATTAGACGGTTGCATCGATATATTTAAATTTCAACAAAATGGATTAACCATGCAACTATAGAAACTTATATATTGTAGATATAAATTATTTTATTAAATTTTAAACAAATGTATATCAATAATATTATGCCGCGTCCCACGCTGGCGACCAGGATGACCCACTTGACAAGGTGAATTAACTTTGACATGTAAGTTTTATCGATTTAATAAAGCTATAGACGACAATCCCTACAGAAAACAACGATTTAGGCTAAAGCAGCTTGCGAAAAACATATGCTTTGAAAATGGAAATGTATTCTTTACTAAAAATTCAACCAAATTGCGATTTTTCGCAGAGGATAACGAGTTAAAGCTTAAATGCATTGAGATATTGGATTAATTAACATTAATTAGGCGGAGCATAATTATAATCATTTTGGTAGAGATAGACTGTTCAGCAAGCTAAAGACTTAGTATTATGGTTTGATTAGGGATGAAATTCCAGGAGTACTTAATAAATGTGTTCATTGCCAGGTAAATATTAATTCTATAATGAATTAATTTTGACTGACTGGAAAGGAGACTGACTCGTTCCTCAAAGAGGTCGGGAAGTCCATCGGGAAGAGGCTCAAGGACTCGAGAGAGGGCCTCTGGTTCCGCCAGCGCATCGGCCTGGCCATTGTTCGGGGCAACGCACACTGCGTCCTCGCCGCTGGAAATTAACGATTTTCGGTGTTAGTTGTTTTTGTGAATACTTGAATTTGAAAATAAAAAAAAAAAATTCTATAATGTTAGGCTAAGAAATTAATGGCGACTAAGCCACAAATAACGCCAATCATCGCTCGTAGGCCTAGAGATTGATATACAGTCCGACCTCTAATTGGGGCGCACCTCCAGGGGTGGGGCACCTCTTTTTTGGGGAAAACTCTGTTTTGGGGCATTATAAATTTTTTAAACCAAATTATAAAAAATCAATTAATTTTAACATCTCTATTTGGGGCATTGATTTTTTATTAAATAAAATTAATTATACAAATTTAAAAAATAAATATTTTAAGACACGTTTCATTTCAAATTTCTTGTGTAATGCCTTTGAATTATGAAACCAAGTTGAAGATTCCTGATCATCTTTTAAAGAAAGAACATTCTGAGAGGAGATTATCCATAATGTACAATACTAGCAAGGGAACTATTTTTCGTATAAAAAAGAATATTCTTCCATTTATCAAAAAAGGATTTCTTTCCTCATCATTAAGTGAAAATAAAAACGGATTTGATGAAAAAGTCCTTGATATTTTTCAGCGTCTAAGGGGTCAGAATGTTCCAGTTTCTGGAACTCTTTTAAAAAAAATTTCCCTAACTGTTTCTTCGAGAATGGCCTTAAACAAGTTTAAAGCTTCAAATGGATGGTTAGAAAAATTCAAGCAGAGGCATGAATTAAAATTCCGAACATTGTCAGGCGAATCCGCATCTGCTGATCATGCGATAATTTTGAATTTTTTATCAGAATTAAATATCAAAGTTGAACAATATGGAAAGGAGAACATTTTTAATTGTGACGAAACTTCTCTTTTTATCAAACTTACCCCACGTAAATCATTCCTGAAAACTGGTGATTCGGCACGGGGCTTTAAAAGGAGTAAAGATAAAGTTACTCTCCATCTATGCTGTAGTTACACTGGAGAAAAATTTGAACCATTAATAATCGGAAAATATAGAAATCCTAGATGTTTCAAAAAATTTTCTCCCGAAATTTATGGAATTTTATACTCTTCGTCCAAAAATGCGTGGATGACAAGAGACATTTTTATATCCTGGCTCAAAAAAATTAATGAAAAAATGATTATTCAAAAAAGAAAAATCTTAATGTTATTAGATAACGCTGCTTGCCACAAAATATCGACATTTAGCAACGTTGATTTTTTATTTTTACCAAAAAATACGACACCAATACTTCAACCATTGGATGCTGGAATCATTATGAAATAGAAGATAATGATCCAAATATCTATGAGAATATAAGCTGCGAACCATCAATATCACAAATTTTAAGTTTGATGGAAAACTTAGAGACAAACATCTTTGATTTGATTCCAGATTCTCTTCATGATTTTTATGAATTCAGAAAGAAAGTGTCGTTAGGAATTAAAAATAAATATAAATATGGAGAAAAATTAACTGATTATTTTAAAAAATAATGTTCTTTTTCTTTATTTATTGAGCTTTTTGAAAAACCTCTTTTTTGGGGAAACCTCTGATTTGAGGCACTTAGTGCCCCATTTAGAGGTCGAACTGTATAGCAGATCTCATTGATCTTCGCAGATATTCTGAAATTAACGATAAATTCTCTTGGGTATTTTAAATGAGATTATTAATATAAAGATTCTTGTAATCGTTGATTCTTTCTCGAAATATGTAGTTGTCGAATTATCAAAGTCGAAATCTACGGTAGAAATAACTAGGGCAACCAGAAATATGACCTTAAAAAAGTTAAATATGACCGTAAAAAATATGACTTTATGACTTTAAAATTCTAAAATATAACTTAAAAATAAAAAAATATGACCTAAAAAATCAAAATATGACCTATCGAATTTTGATTTTTAGATATTCTGAATTTGAAAATATGAAAAAATTAAACATTTCAATCAATGAATTTATTATAATATTGCATCATATAATATTTAATATTTTCTGGCTTGAAGTTTCTATCCTTTTTGAGCAATTTATTCAGCATAGAAAAGCTTCTTTCTGCAGATATTGATGTCGAATGACATTTCCATAAGTAAATAAATGTTTCTGGAGAAATACTAGAAATTCTAGCATTTTTAATATTCGTCCATGGTAACATACTTATCCGCTTTAAAAAATACTTGTTGATGTCACAATTATCCTCACCAAAATTAACGGAATCAATGAATTCAATTGCATCTTTAATTGTATAAAATTTTTCTTGGCATTTTCTGATTTCATCAATAATAGGGTTGTATGAAGCCATTAACTCTGCCAGATTTTTCTCCAAATTTTCAGAGCTAACAGCATTTTTCGCATTCATCACAATCTTTCCACAATAGGATAAGACAATTTCGCGAACTCTTGAAAGATGTCGACTATAATATTTTGCTGCGTCCAACCAGCTGCCCCATCTTGTTAGAACAACATCAGGTGGAAGTCCAATAACTGTAAAAAGACTCCTCCGGGAGGGATTTTTTACAATCGACATTTTGATAGACGAGATTAAGTCGTCAATATATTTATAATGTGCTCTAATCTTTAATGCACAATTGTACAGAAGATGAGCAAAACAAGTTATATGAATCATTTTAATATACATAACCTTCAATGTACTCGCTGCTAAAGTCATATAACGGGCAGCATCAGAAATAAATAATAAAAAATTTTCCCTTTTTATATCATAAATTCGAATTGTGTCATCCACAATTCTACAAATTGCAGATGCATCACAAATTTCAATTTCCAAGCAATTTAATAAATAAATTTTTTCAGGACTTTCAATAGTCCCACAAAGAACATTAACAAATTTCTGTTTATTGATTTCCGTTTCATCAACAAGTATGAATATATCTTTTCCAGAAATAATTGTTTTAAGCATTTCAATCAATTGATATTGCAAATCTGGAACTATATTTCTGCACCAACTTTCGCTGGGAACAGTAAATCCGAGATTATTAAAAAAATTAATAAAGTGTTCATTTCTTATTTTGTAAAGAGGTATATTCGCCTTCGTCATCATTTCGACTAAGCAAATTCCGAAATTTTTCTTTGCTTCAAGTTTCGGAAGAGTGTTGAGTTGCGTTTGAAATTTTGTCTGTTCCTTTTTATGCCGGGTAGTTTCCCTGTGCTGCATCACATTAAACGTTTTCGTAAAATTAACAAAAACTGAGCATTTCAAACAAAATAAACGTCCAGCTGAATCAATCTGAAATTCAGACGGGTATCGTTTAATTATTTTATTTAACTTTTGATTGTTAGATTGCTTTTGTTTCGGCATGTAAAAATCTATAATATTTAAGCGGCCAACTACCAAAACGTGTGAAAACGTATAATTGTCAAAATTTAAACAAGGATTAATAAAAATATATGATTTAATAAATATAAATATGACCTAACAAAAAAAATATGACCTAAAAAAATAATATGACCTAACGGCATAAAATATGACCTATAAGACCTAAAAAAATTAATAAAACTATTAAAAAATATAATAATAGTTTATTAATTATAGAAATAACATCAATATGACCAATAAAAAATAATATGACTTATATGACTTTTGGTTGCCCTAGAAATAACTAACATATTCCAAAATGTTTTTTATTACATCGGACCACCAATCATCCTCCAAACAGACAATGGGAAAGAATTCTGTAATTCGTTAATTGACGAAGTCTGTGAAAAATATTCGATCAAGCATATGCGTGGTAGGGCACGAGCGCCCTGGATACAAGGTCATGTAGAGAGGTTGCCTGATGGTTTTAATTTTTTAAGGTTCAACTAAAGCATAAAACTTTAGATATCTTCAGCAAGTGCCTTTCGTAAATATTTTGGCCGAAATTGTACCATAATCAAAGACATTGTTTATGATTACAATAACACAATACATTCCACAACCGGAAAAGTCCCGTTCTACTTGTTTATGGGTGCTCAAAATCCGAATCCAATAACGGAGTCGGAAATGGAACAATTATTATCGGGAGATGTAGACAGTGCTATCGTAGATGCACGTGAAGAAGCGTATTCAAAACTTCTTATCGCTGGAGATAAAATGATAGAAAAGAGAAGATAAAAATACAGTGCTGGTAGAAAAAAACCGGTTTTGCAGTTACTAACTTTTTTTGGCGGATAGCATTCAATTTTCTAACTCAATTGAACTCTTCGGAGTTTATTAGATTTATTATTTTTTTATTTCTAAAAAAAATTTCATTAATCGTTTAAAATTTTGAAAATTTAAATTTTTGTGTGTGAATAAAAAACCGGCTTGCTTTATTGACTGATATTTTAGTTGTTGAATTTTGAGTTTTATAAGTAAATGTTAAATGCAATAATTAAAGGAAAGATCCTTGTGCTTTTTGAGTTAAATTGGACGATAAAAGATATCGCAAAACATATAAATACTCCAAAATCGACAATCGACGATTTTCTTCGAAAATTCAAAAAATATGTAACTTCTGATAGGATTCCTGGTTCCGGACGTCCTACAAAGCTTCAGAAAACAGACAATGAAATTCCATTACATCTTATTTTGAGTGCGATTCAAAAAAATCTTCTAACACGTTGAGGAATGAAATAAAACATTTAACTGGTGAGAGTGTCTGTAGAAAAACAATTAGAACTTATTGAACCCAATGGAACATGTTTGGAGCATGATGAAGCAAAAGTATTCATTAGATCCTGCAAAAAATAAACTTGATCTCAAAGTCAAATTAATGAAAATTTTGAACGAATTGCCATCTGAAAATATTCGGAAATTAATTGATAGTATGCCTAAAAGGTCATACGAGCTATTTATTAATCGAGGATACCACACAACATACTAACTGTTGATTTTGTTAACTCTTTTTGTTAAAACCGCTTTTTTATTCACATGCTAAAATTCAAATTTTTTAAATTTTCGCCGATTATTGAATTTTTGAAAGTAAAAAAATTATACATATAATCAACTTCAAACTCTTTATTTCATTTGGAAAATTAATAGCAATACGCCAAAAAAGTTAGTAACTGCAAAACCGGTTATTTTCTACCAGCACTGTATGATGAAGATTCCATAAAAGTCGGAACTAAGGTAGTAATTTTTAATACATTTCCATGACAAGACAATGATGCCAATATTCAAAGGTTCCCATTATACGATGGATTATCAACCAACCAATATGTTGTGGTAGATCAACAAAATGACATGTACTTGATCAAATGTGAGAATGGTGAAAAAAATAACGTACATATATCAAGAATTACAAAAATTGACTAACGATTTTGTTTAAAATTTTTCATCTAAATTTTTTAAGATTTGGAAGCCCCCATAGGGTTAGGGTTAGTTGTTTTTGGAACTAAAATTATTAAAAATGTGTTTTAAAGTGAGACTTGGAAAAAATTAACGTGTATTTTGTATGGCAATATTGCTCAAAAATAAAATTTTGAAAATGTCCATTTATCCGCGTGCCCATTTATCCGACTGTGACAAAATATATCCCATCTTGTATCACCTTTAAAGATTTTTAATTTGGTATGGTTATTTTAATTAGAGATTTTTCTTAAATGCTTGATAAATTTAATTTTGTTCCTACATGGATAGAACAAAAACACATCACAATATATATTTTGAACTTGAATGTATTAAAAAGTCAATATTGTAATCCATAAAATCGGTAGGAATATTGTCGAATATTTGTTCTTCAAAAGCTAATGATATTGTGTGTGGTATTTTTGGAAGACTCCAAGAATGTAAATATTTATCATAATATCCTAATCCACGCCCCATTCTTTTTCCTTTAAGGGTAAAAGCGACTCCAGGAACTACAAGTAAATCAAGTCCTTGAGTATGCTGTTATTAAGAAAACCTAATTTTGTAGTATCTTGTTTATCATTGATTTCATTGTGCTGTCTAAATTTTAAACAGCTCAGAGATAATGATTGATAATCTTTTAAACCTTCCAATTTTACGATTTTCATTGGGCCATGTTTTGGACAATAAGGAATAAAACAATTCTTCTGATCATTAAGAGCACTCTTTATAATGTAGTCAGTTGAAATTTCACTTGAAACGCTAACATAAAATCCAATATTTTTAGAATTTCTATATAGCTTGCTATTTAAGAACTAAACAATGAAGTATATATTAAAATACTTTTTCAGAAACAATTTTTGCTTGCTCTAGTCTTTTACTTTTATCAATGTTTAGAATATCTTTCAAAACTTTTTTTCTGAACTCATTTTTCGATACATTGAAATACATAACAATAAACCACAAGGTTGAGTATTTTTGAATAAATTATAATCTGTTATAAAATATATTACCAAATGAAACTAATGGTTAAAATATTTGGTTTTTTAACAAATGTATGATCACAAATCGAAATTCATCGACAAAATTTATTGAGATGAGAAAATTATGACCTTCAATTAAAATCGTCAACCTTTAGCTTTTTTGCCTCCTTATGATGGTTATGATAAAGAACATGGAATGTTTTTCTTCTTTTATTATGATTAGGTGTTCATTTGATTGGTGAGAACAGAAAAAAGAAAGTACAGTTCGACCTCTAAATGGGGCACTAAGTGCCTCAAATCAGAGGTTTCCCCAAAAAAGAGGTTTTTCAAAAAGCTCAATAAATAAAGAAAAAGAACATTATTTTTTAAAATAATCAGTTAATTTTTCTCCATATTTATATTTATTTTTAATTCCTAACGACACTTTCTTTCTGAATTCATAAAAATCATGAAGAGAATCTGGAATCAAATCAAAGATGTTTGTCTCTAAGTTTTCCATCAAACTTAAAATTTGTGATATTGATGGTTCGCAGCTTATATTCTCATAGATATTTGGATCATTATCTTCTATTTCATAATGATTCCAGCATCCAATGGTTGAAGTATTGGTGTCGTATTTTTTGGTAAAAATAAAAAATCAACGTTGCTAAATGTCGATATTTTGTGGCAAGCAGCGTTATCTAATAACATTAAGATTTTTCTTTTTTGAATAATCATTTTTTCATTAATTTTTTTGAGCCAGGATATAAAAATGTCTCTTGTCATCCACGCATTTTTGGACGAAGAGTATAAAATTCCATAAATTTCGGGAGAAAATTTTTTGAAACATCTAGGATTTCTATATTTTCCGATTATTAATGGTTCAAATTTTTCTCCAGTGTAACTACAGCATAGATGGAGAGTAACTTTATCTTTACTCCTTTTAAGCCCCGTGCCGAATCACCAGTTTTCAGGAATGATTTACGTGGGGTAAGTTTGATAAAAAGAGAAGTTTCGTCACAATTAAAAATGTTCTCCTTTCCATATTGTTCAACTTTGATATTTAATTCTGATAAAAAATTCAAAATTATCGCATGATCAGCAGATGCGGATTCGCCTGACAATGTTCGGAATTTTAATTCATGCCTCTGCTTGAATTTTTCTAACCATCCATTTGAAGCTTTAAACTTGTTTAAGGCCATTCTCGAAGAAACAGTTAGGGAAATTTTTTTTAAAAGAGTTCCAGAAACTGGAACATTCTGACCCCTTAGACGCTGAAAAATATCAAGGACTTTTTCATCAAATCCGTTTTTATTTTCACTTAATGATGAGGAAAGAAATCCTTTTTTGATAAATGGAAGAATATTCTTTTTTATACGAAAAATAGTTCCCTTGCTAGTATTGTACATTATGGATAATCTCCTCTCAGAATGTTCTTTCTTTAAAAGATGATCAGGAATCTTCAACTTGGTTTCATAATTCAAAGGCATTACACAAGAAATTTGAAATGAAACGTGTCTTAAAATATTTATTTTTTAAATTTGTATAATTAATTTTATTTAATAAAAAATCAATGCCCCAAATAGAGATGTTAAAATTAATTGATTTTTTATAATTTGGTTTAAAAAATTTATAATGCCCCAAAACAGAGTTTTCCCCAAAAAAGAGGTGCCCCACCCCTGGAGGTGCGCCCCAATTAGAGGTCGGACTGTAACTGGTTTTTTCCGTCAATAAATTACCAGCAACCCATCTATACTGAACATATTTACATTTATAGAAGTAAGCCTGATTTATAAATTTAATTGGCTAATATTGCGGATAAAGTTTTGCGGTTAAAGAAGTTTAAGAAGAAGTCGTCAGTCAGAAAGTTAGTCTCGCTAAAGAGCACAAATGTTCATGAATCACAAAGAGTGGAGGCGGTATAAGAAACACTTTTATATGATCCCTACAATGTGATCCATGATGGTTCTTATTTTTGATGTTATGTTTTAGAATCCATATGAGTCAGCCAGAGATATAATCAGTTTTCTATAATTTTTTCCAATGTCTAGGTTTAGATCGCCAGTAATCAAAAAGATCTGAATGAAATTACACAACTTACCGATTAAATTTTTAAAGATAAAAGACTTTTTAAAGTAAAACTCCCTACCAAGAGCCAAATATTCTCCGTATATTCAAGCTGATTTGCATCTTCCTTTTTGATAATTTTAGATTGTTTGTGCGTAATTGTGGGCTGTTGAATATAAAAGTTCCTGTTCCAGTAATCGATCCTTCAGTCCAATTTGTGTTAATATATTAAACTGGAGAATTTTAGTTCTGTTCCTTCCATGATCCTCGTTTGTCTGTATCTTCTGAACTTGCCAAACTCTGAATGTGTTGATATGAAGTTTTTAAACCATTTAAAGTATATTTTTAGCTTATATTTATTTATTGTTATTTTGAATAAATTTAATTTACACATATTATTACCATTGCTTTCTTGTTATGTCGAGTCAGGACGCTATTGCAGATGCTATAAAACGTGCATCCGAAGTATATTTTTATAATTTGATATTTTAGATTGCGATGAAAGCAACGCCATATGATATCACACATTCTTCAGCAAAACGGATAGCAGAAGAGACTCCGGGTATATATTCATAATGGCTGATCTCTTAGCCAAGCTTACATTGTCGCAGAGATTACAGGAAATAGGAGTTTATTCATTTCCATTTACGGACATATCTCAATTGGATTTACGTCGTGGGGAAGAATTGGATGAATATAAAATTCCCGAAGACATTATAACCTATAGTTATCAATTTGGCTGTAAACCTTCAGTTGTCGGTAAGAAATGTGAACAGATAGATCGATTAAAGAAGGAAACTGGTTGTAAAATTTACATCGAGTCAGGTATATATAAAAGGCATACCAAAAATCTTTAAAATTCAATAAAAACTATATTTTTAGAGGTTCGTGAAGGGAATACAGACGTGTTAGTTGCCTTGGTCGGAAGTCGTGAAAATCTCAGGTTCTCCATCCTCATAGAAATGAGAGCCATTGATATACAGGAAGGCAAAGGGATCGATGGACATTGTGGTTGCAAAGGGAAGAATACTTTGTTCTGCCGCAAAAAACTCTCCATTTGGTGCTGATACAGGAGAGGCAGTAGAAATTTTTATTCCTGGAAGTATGGCTGGACTCATCATAGGGAAAAACGGGGAAACAATAAAATCTATGCAGGTTGAGTCTCTGTCTAATTTTAATAGAGTTCCACTGGTGCTCGGATGATTATGATCCAGGATAACAGCGTTCCAACAATTAATGACAAGCCTCTGCGCATAACAGGAGAGGTTCATCAGGTTCAAGCTGCACTGAAGCTTGTTAACGAGCTTATGGCTACAAGAGAGGCAGATGTATGCATACTAAAGCTCATTCTATCTAATATAGACCAGTATTGCTCGCAAGTATACCTGCGAGTGTTATAAACTTTCAATTGCTAACGAAAAGTGTGGCATTGCGATAGGAAGAGGAGGCGAGACGATTAGAGAAATAAATGAGGAAAGTGGCGCTCTTGTCGAAATATCAAAGATGATTCCTCCGAATGATTATGAAAAGGAATTCAATATCTGGGGTACCAGGGATGAGGTCATCTCTGCAGTTCAAATGATATGCAGTCGTACTCAAACTGTATTCATTTTATTTTTACACTATTAGCCTTTACCTCAAGACGTCGTTGCCTCTCTGGATCAAGAAAATAAATATCATCCATTTGGACTGTATTACTATGTTATTAACCTGCTTTTTCTAGAGGGATGTATACCCCAGCCACTACATGGACTGGCACGGTTTCTGATGAAAATCTTATTGTTGATCCGAGTTTGTTATTTGTTTTTAGCTTGCAGATATGGCGGCTTATTATTCGTCTATGAGTCAATATCAACATCAGGTGACTTCTAGTAACCCAGAGGAAGAAAATCAACCTAATGCTTCTTCGGCAACGTGCACACCAGGTTTCACGTTTGATATAAAATTATATTAGAAATTGATCCTGTGACTGGTCAGCCAGATTATACTAATGCATGGGTCGAGTATTTTAAAAGTCTCGGGGAACATGATAAGGCTCAAGCTTTACTAGATCAACAAAGTGCCCGTCTCCAAAAAGCAGAGCTGGCAAAAACTGAGAATTTATCAAATACTGAAGATTCTAGCAGAAATGACCAATTTCTTAAATCCTGAGTGATCATTCTCTGTATATCTTGTTTATCTTAAATTTTAAAGGTTGTTTTAATAATTAGTTCGGTAATTTTATTAAAAATTTTTGTTTGTTTGTTTGGTTATTTAATTATTTCTGACATAATAAGTTTGCTCGTTCTATTCAGTGATATATATTAAAAACAAAATAAATTATAAAATAAAAATATCCTTTTTAGATAAATAATCATAAAAGATTTTGATTTCTTATAAATTGTTTAACTAGACATTATTGCCCAAGACATTAACGTACACGTGTTGGCAAAGAACAAGAAAAGATTATAGTTGTTTTGTGTGCAGTTTAGATGTGGACTTAGCAACGTAGTCTAGTAAGTGAGCGAATTATTACTAAGATGCACGACACATTTTAGTGTGGGTATGTGTATCCAAAAGGAAGGTTGACATCTTTGTTATTAAAAATACGCGCGGTAAACACCCAGGGACCATGAAATACTATATTTGGTTATCTATGCACTACGCATGAGTTGATAAAACTTTATGGGGAATCCCTAATTAAAAAGATTAAGGGCTGAATATTCTTGGAAGTCTACAGAATCAGAGAAGACAAAGAAGAATAGAGTGAGGTGTTTAGAATCCTATCATTTTCACTCCGGAGGCTCATTAATTAGGCAATTATTTATTTTTATTTCCCGAATGGAACACGGGAAAAGGAACAAATAAAGTGACGTGTAGCTCTGGTCTCCGCGGTTGCGTTATATCTTTGTCCATATGCGTAAGAGGGCTTCCATGTTAGTAAGAACTGAGGATTTTCCACTAGACTAGCTCTACCTCCGTGAGTATAAAGGCTTTTTTCAGGCTCGCTCCGATCTTTATTTTATTGCTCCAGAGAATTGGTTTACCTCATACCGTGCATTCGTACGAGCAACAAGGCACGATGTACCGGTTGTATAAAAACTTAAGTACTGGGTTTTTTCCAAACTTCTAAAGGCCTGTCTTCTTTCACATTTTGTTAAGACATTGTCAACGTGATGGGAGAAGAAAATGTGTGTATCGAATGTAACTCCTAGGATCTTTTAGTCCAGCAAAACGGAATTTTGTTGTTGCCCAGTGTAAGATGCACTGACTTCTTCCCATGTCTATAGATAAAGAGGGAGTTCGCTGACTTTTTTGGATAAGTTGATAGGCAGGTAGCAGTGATTCAGATATTTAATATATTCAAGTTTTGTTGCAGACTTGTGAAAGCAGCAAGGATGTTCCGATCTTTGAAAGCAATGATGATGTCATCGACGTAGAAAATCAGGATGTCGTGTTCATTTTACGGTAGAGGCAGATCAACGACGAAGAGATTAAACAGGGCGGGTGAGAGCGGGAAACCTTGCAGAATCCAGGTTGAAAGAAAGCAGTTAAACAATTAATTACTCTCTTTTTATTATTTAATAGCAATAATTTAATCAAAAATTATTTAGTATTATTTAATTGTTAATCATTAATTTTTGGTTTATTTTCACTACTTTTGATAGCTTGCTATTTTAATTTAATTTCAATTATAAAATACATGCAGAAGAAAATTTACTTGAAACCTGGCGTGATGTAGATCTAGATCCCCGTATTGAATATTCTTTTTCTTCAATTTCAATAGGTATTTTATTCTATTTTACGAATAAAAATAGCAAACCTCCTGAAAATATGTTTCGACAATTTTATAAATATTATCATCATTTGTTGACGATACAATAATTCGAGTTAGTATTTTATTCAAATCTTTAAGATCGTCTAAAATGATATCCTTCTATTGAATAATCTGAAAATTATAACCTTGTTATTTATTAAATTTTCTGATTTTTCAGTTGAAATCTTTTTTTCTAATTTTTGATTCTGCAATAGGTTATTTGAGATATTAACATTTTTTCTAGCTCTTTTAATTTTTTCTTCGTAATTCATAGATTCAATTTTTGCTTGCGCTAAATTTGTAGAACTAGATTTAAAATTTGCTTTTGATTCTTCCAATTCATTATTTAAGTTATCTGCATGTTCGGTTTGTATCTAAATATATTTTTACTAAAAATAAATTATACTTTATAACTATTTTCTTTTTGTTTGAATAATCTTAGTTTTTCGCGCTGTTGACTTTTTTTATCATTATATTCATTAAAGAGCTTTTCCATTTCTTTTTCTCGACAAACTTATAAATTAATATAATTTCCTTTAACCATTTGCAGTTTTACTCAGTCCTTTCTTATACGAGTCGTTTCTTTCATTTATTAGTTGAACAGTGTTTCTTAATGCATTTAATTCTTCCTCAGCTGATATAATTTCATTATTTAATTTTTCTCCTTTAATTTTTAGTTCTTCCTTTTTTTGAGCTGCTTTAATAATGAAGTAAGCTTGTGATCGGACTATTTCTCCATCTGCTGGTTGCATTGATATGGTAAGCAATTCGCTCCTTGAATAAAGCGATTTAAACTGTTACTTTCGTTTTAATTTCTCTATTTCCATCATTTTTTTATGATAATCTAAATTTAAATTTGATTTTTCAATTTCGGCATTTCTTATTTGAGTAGTTAGGATTTGATGATGATGCTTTATTTCATAACATCTTTCTTGTATTAACTACGATTTTTATTATTATTACCCACCTTTTCAAGTTTCAGCTTTTTTTCTTGATTAGAAAAAATATTCACATCATTTTCAGCTAATTTATCTTTAAAATTTATAAGATCAAGCTTTAGAATGTTGCTTTCAACCAGAAAATTCTATCGGAAAATTATAACAGCCGGTTACTTCTTTTCGTTTAATTGTTTTCCTTAATTCTTTTTCAGCGTTATAAATATAAAGATTCAATTCTTGAATTTTATTTTGTATTTTTTCTTTATCTGATTTTATACTGTCATGCTGCTTTTTACCGTTTCTTACTTCGTCCTTTATTTTAAATAATGTTAATTTTTATAACTTTAATAATTTTCAATTGATTTAATAAAATCGTATGAGCTTCACTTCGTTGGTCGAAAGTTTGTCTAAGCTCTATTATTTTTTGTTCTAATTCTTTTTTTTCAATATTTCCACGATCGCCTTTAATAGTGTCTATACGCCTATTTAGTTGTTGAATCTCAAAATCCTAATAATAAAGCTATTTTATCCACAAAAAACCTGATTGTATATTAATTCTTCCTGCCTCAATATTTCAGCGTCATATTTAAGAATTCTATTTTCAAAATGTTTCAATGTCACTTTTGTACCCTTAATTAATTTTTAGAATAATTAAAACTTCAATTTTTGTCTTTAAAGCAGCCGCCTTACTCTTTTTATCGTTTGCTATTTCATTAGATTCAAATAGCTTTTCGCGCAAAATTTTTAATTGCTTTTCAAGCTGCTTATAACGTAATTCTTCGTTATTCAAAATCTGATTCATTTCTATTGCATATTCTTCTGCAGATTTACATCTTTTGTCTAAAGTATTTTGACTTTTGACGAGTTCTTCGTTTTTTAATAAGATTATTTTAAATCTAATTCTATAAATATTATAAAAATACTTTTCATTTTTAATTTCTATATCGTTACTGATTTCGTGATTTTGTAAACGCTGTTTTTCCAATTTATATCCCAAACTATTTACAGTTCTTTTCAAAACTTCCAACTGCATTTTTTTATTTTATTAAAATTACTTCTTCCCTAAACTCCAACCTGGTACTTGTTATTTTTTGTAAATCAAATTTTAACGCGTCGACATATTTCTCCATCTGTTTTATCTTTTTTTCAATCTCGAAATTATTTTTTTCTTCAGTTTCAAGAAAATTTAACTGGTTTTTTAATCCGTCTTGTTTATTTGAAAATTCATCTTTTAGCAAGTTTAATTCCTAATAATCAGTGTAAGAATTGTGTACAAGAGTGGATTTTTCCAAATCCATATCTTTAGATGTAATCTGTTTTAATATATTTTGCCATTGATTTATTTGTACATCTCGTTCCTTTTTTAAAGATTTGTATGATTCTGCAAGTTTTTCTAACTCATACTATTTGTTAAATATAATTATTGCCTGATAAGTTATTTTGTCAGTGGTAATTTTTTCGAATTCATTATTTTTTTTATTTTTTTCAACGACAAGATTGTTGATATGAAGTACAAGCTCTTGAAATTTTCCTTCATCTTCTTTAATATATTTCTTTATTAAAGATAAATCTTCGTCTTGTTTGGCAGATTCTTCTAGCCAAATTTCTAATTTTTTATGATCCCAATTTATCTTTGATTTAAAAGTTTTTATTTTTTTATCAACTAAAAATATTCGGTTCTAATATATAATAAATTTTTTATTACTTGATATGTATTTTTATATTCGTGTAATTCCTGCAATTCTGAATTTATTCCTTTAATTTCATTTTTAGATGTCGACAATTGTATATCATTAATTTTTTTCATACTAATTTCATTAGCAAGTTCAATGTTTCTATCTTTTAACCCTTCCTATTTTTAATAAACCATAATCAAACATGTGCAAGCTCTATTTCGCTTTTAACATTATTAAAATGTTCTAACATCGAATAAAATCTACTATTATTTCTTTTGGTTTCTTTTTGCAAAAACGCAACTTTTTCTTGAATCTTTAGAATCTGAAAATAGTTAAACCGATATGTTTATTAACCGAATTTTCCAACTCCTTATTTGTTTTGTTCGAAACGATCATTGAAAAATAACCATTACTTTCCAATTCTACTCGATCAACAATTCCGTTCATAGTGAATGCTTTTCAACTAAATACTGTTTCTAAGTAATAATTTGTTTATTTTTTTCAAAATGTGAATGAGTAAATTAATATTATCTAAGGAACATTATTATAATTTTATAATGATTAAATTAAAAGTAAAGAAAAATTTTAGAATTTCTAACTAACTTATAATTGATTCGGTTTTTAGCGAGCCCAGGTTGACGTTGCCGCTAAAAGCCGAAACGAATCACCTTTAAAAAAATAAATAATCGAATTAACCGTGGAGGAAAGCAACTGGTTAAAAAGAAAACAATAGTCAAAAGTTAGATGCTAGCTATGGTAGGTGAGTGAGCGAATAGTCGAGAGCCTAGAGGCATACCGTAAATAAATTCTATTTTTAAGAAAAATTTAAATAAATAGTTAATATTTCTACGGAAATTCTTCTAATTGCACTGTCAATTGGTGGTCAATTGTGTTAATGATGTTTGACAATTTATCTGCACTTTGTCAATTTGAAGTTGGTGTGGACACACAGACAGACACACACCATACCATTTTATTATTAAGATATTGCAATATGTCGATAACTACAATATGTCGCGGTCATTCAAAACTTAAAGATTATGGACTACCGCTGTCTGAAGAAGACGCGTTTAGCTTTCTACAATTTATTGGAAACATTTCTCAAGAAAATCAGTGTCCTAAGAGGCATCAAATAAATGTAATGTTCTGTGAAAACAGAGCAACCAGGAGCAAATTGAAAAGGAGTGTCAAAATAACACTAAAAATAATTAAAATGAAATTATTGAAAGGAATATTGTTCGTTTATTTCAATTAAGATTTTCTGAAAATTTCCCTCTCCCACAACGATACGTATCATTTCTCAATCTCCACTCAAACTAAGCGAAGTATGGTGTAAAAAGTTCGCGAGATGTCCCATTCATTCTCTAACTTTTTTCAGCATGTGACCACAAAGACTCAATTCCTTAAGTATATGAGGAACGATTGTTCGGATCCACAAAATTTCGGCTGTGATTAAATCGTAAGTGATCAGAGTAACCGAACGATTCAAGTCCATTGTACGCGGACCATTGGTAGGAGCATACAACTCATCCTGTAGGAACATAATTCTGAATCAAAGGAATTAGAGTTTCTCGAGTTGAGTTTGGGACAGCACACAAAAAAATATTTCTTGGATTTCCCCTTTCCCCCCGATCACCCAATGGCACTTGTGTCACGTTCCCTGTGCATACTTTCGACGGAAATACTTTGTTTCATCTACTTCACTTCCTCTGGGTCAAATCCTCCAAGAGAAGCAGGAGCTAATATATAAGATCGCTTTCATCTCTAGTCAAACTATAATACCTAGTATTCAGCTCGTTAAACAGTCGATTTCTATCAACATGATTAAAATTTTGTTCCGCCTAACTAATGTTGATTAATTCAATACCTCAATGCATTTAAGCTTCAACTCAATGCCATCCTCCGCAAAAAAACGCAATTTGATTTAATTATAACAAAAATTACATTTCCATTTTCAAAACATCTGTTTTTTGTAAGCTGCTTCAGCCAAAAGCATTGTTGTTCAATGTGTTTTCTTTTTGGTTTTATGTGATCCTTTTGATTTTTCAAGAATTTCTTTGCTGAGCTTTACAATACGCATACATAACATAACAATGGTCGTGTGGACCTTGTCTTAATTTTTGCATCTGATCGTACGTATAACATCAAGAGGTCTTCTATGTTCGTAGCTTGCCTTTTGTCCAACGTTCCGTGAGTGCTGAAGCTCTTTTCATACTTGCCTCAATCTACGTTTATTGGACCAGAAAATGGAGTTGCCCATGCCGTGCATCATACAAAAAGCAAGGCACGATGTACTGGTTGTACAGACATCCAAGTAGTTAGGGCTTTCCAAACTTTCAAAGTCTAGAGAGACACTTCAATACGTTGGTCTTCATTTCGCATTTTGTTAAGACGTTGTCCACGTTTGAGAGAAGCACACGTGCGCACAGAACGTAACTCCTAGGATTTTCTGAGTTCGGCAAGACGGAATTTCTTTGTTGTCTAGGGTAAAAACCACTGACTTCTTATCAAATCTTTCGTATGAGATGAAGAGGGAAGTCGCTGACTTTTTTGGGCAAGTTGATAGGCGGTTAGCAGTGATCCAGTTATGTAATTTATTCAAATTTTGTTGTAGCCTTGACTAAATCAGTAAAGTACTTAGGTTAATTCAAAGATGTTCATTTTTTAGTTTTAGTCAACTTGGAATTACTCTTAACTTGTCGCATTTACTAATAGCATGGCCACAACACTATGAAAGAAAATTAATTTAAAAAGAAGCGAGGACTTTTAGGCTCAGCGAATTGAAATTTCCGTGCAAAATTACCAAAAAGGCATCTGAAATAATTAGTATACGAAAGTTAACATCCACCACGTCTTCAGGACAACCGGATGTTATGATAAAAAGCAAACAAGGTTTCAAGAAGTGAGGAAGAGCACTCAAATCAGATGCTATGGACGTTTTACCTAAATAAAACTGTGATTTCACGGAGTAGTTTTCTTACTAGAAAGCTCTGATTTAGTGAAAAATCTTTTAAACTCAGACCATCTAGGAGAACATAGTTAATAACCAGATGTCAAGTAAACCTTCTCAAATAGAGGGTGTTTTCGTTTTGGGTAAAAAATAATTTTTTAAAACTAAAATCAACAGGATATAAAAATGAATGACTCAGAATATTATATTTCAAAAAAATCTAAGAAAAAGAATCAAAAATGAAACAAACAAAAAGCAATCATGAATTAAGAACTATTCCCAAACAATCTTAGACAACGATCAAAACTCGTTGAAGCCATATAATTTTTAGAAAATTTAACATTAGTGACAGGACCAGTGTTGTCTTGAAATTGATTTATTAGCTCCCATTGTTTAGAACGATAAAGTCTATTTAAAGAATAGAAAACTACCTTATATCAGTACCAGCCAAGGCCAAACAAGCTCCATTATTATCAAAAGATACAGATTTTACCTAAATTAAATAAATAAAGCTTGATTGAGATAAACTTCATAATTTTGTCCGGGGTCTATTGTATGAATGTCTTTTAATTTACGAAGATCCCAGACAATTACTTTATTTGCATCATCGGATGTAGCCAAATAATATCCTAAAATAAGGAAGAGAATTTTCACCATTTTCAGAAAACGACATAGAATTAATAAGCCCATTATGATGATCAAAAGTTGCTACATTGATCGGTCCTCTAAGATCCCATATACGAATAGATGAATTAGAATTCCCCAAACCAAATATTAACCCATCAGGATGAAATTTCGCACAATTTATACCTATAAGATAGTTAACAACATATCCAAAAATTATATTAATAACAATAAACTAAAAAGATGAAACCTCGATACAGTTCCTCTTCTTCCACTCTCAATATAAGTTGGTTATTGTGAATATCCGTAAACCCCCAGTTCTAAATGGTATTATTTAGTGCAAAATAAGAAAACCCCGTCCCTAGTACCGCTTAGTAAATATTTTCCACATGGATGCAAACTAATATCACTAGTTGAATTTTGATGTATATCCAAAACAGAACTTCCATTTTCTTCTGTTAGATTCCACAACCTGATAGTATTATCATACGAAGAAGAAAGAATCATTTCCTATAATTTCAGCATTTTAAACTTATTTTAAACCTCAGTGGGATGAAAAATAACAGTATTAATTTTTTTTAAATGCCCTTTCAAAGTGTTTATTACCAATTCTTTTTCTTTGTCAAAGACCACAATATTCCCATCATTACCCCCGGTAGCGATGAATTTCCCAAAATCATTTTCTGCTATATCTAAACACAAAATTCCAGGACTCGCAGCACTATGTAGACCCTGATATCAAATTATGTCATCCTACAAAATACGCTATATGTTGATAAAAGTTTATAGTTTCGCACTTCTTCTATCGTTGCTACCCCTGGAATTCCAATTTTACTTCTCTATAGCAAATAAAAATAAATTAACACTACTTTTTTTCGTTCAGAAGTAAGAATAGACGAATGCCTTTGAAGCTATAAATAAAAGTTGAAGTATGAATAATAATAACTGAATCCATAGTCTGCTCACTTATACCAATCGGCTCAAGGCCAGTAGAGACAACAGCTTTAGATGAAATCGCCGAATGTGGTTTAAAAGTAGCAATAGCTGTTCAAATTAATAATATATGTCACCTTCCCGAGCAACAGAAAGCTCCTTGGTTAATCGGGCAACTACTCGGCACGCAGCATCGTGCTGATAAAGTGTATGTGAAAGTTCTATATAAGAATACTCAAACATAAAAAAAACCTTGTCTTACTGTCTGCAATTGTTTTCTAAGTGTGAAATTATTGAGCATGATAGAATCCTAATAAATAATAGTATGGAGAAAAACCCATTCGTCTTGAAGACTCTTCAAAATACCAGGAACACTAGCACTAAGACTAGAAGGTGGCTTTACAAGATTATTAGCTATTGAATAAACTATTTTATTAAAATAATACATTTTATTTCAACAAGCATTTCCTGGGTTAATTTCTCTCCATTAATAGGATCAATATCGCCTTGTTCTTTAAGGTATTTTAAGATTAAATCCTTATTAAAAACGGCTCCAGATACTGGCGAAACAACAGGATTTTCAGGGATTTCATTGCTTACTAAAAAATAGAATGAATAAAAATAATAAATAATATTCAAATATGCAAAACCCACATATAAACTAAATGGAAAAATAAAACATACGAGAACAAAACAGCGACATGATTTTAAAGAATTTTATTCAATAAATTAAAATATAAATTATTTCTGATTAATTTAAATGAGATTAATTTGAGTAAAGTAAAGAAATCAAACTAAGTTCGTCGATAACATCGTCGGAAAGAAGATTGACTTACAGTTCCCTGTGCAAATGGCAAAGGAAATCCTTGGGATAGCCAGCTCATCTCGCGGGAATCATAGATCTTGGAGAAGATCCGTGCCTCGATCTCCAAATTGACTAAAATGCTTTCTATTTTTTTAATAAGATATTTATTGAATTTAAAAACAATAATGAAAAGGTCACACAGTCCCAGCAGATAGAATCGTTTGGCTGTTGTCCCGATGACCCCCAATGAGAGACCCTGAAACAGCCAGGGTTCTTCGTTAATTTTAGTTTCTATTTATTATTACATTCAGACCTTAAGTTTGATCCATTCTTAAATTATATAGGCACCGATATATTTTCGACAGTTTTTCTAGACAAAGCAATTTTAATGAGCCAATTAATACCTTGTACCAGATAGATCCAAAACCCCATGCCAAATAAGAATAACTGTCTTCCAGGTCAAATATCTTGTTAAAAAACTCGAGCAACTACCGCTCATGCAATCCCGATCAAAATGTATCCTTCACATAAAGAATCTCGGTCCACATCGTCTAAACCAGCGGTTCTTAACCTTTTTCAAATTTTTGATAAATTGTATCCCTTGGGGTTAAAAATGGATCCCGCGTACCCCCTATCGATTTTTAAATTTTTACACATCTTAAATGATTTAATTATAAAATATAAACTATTTTCTAATTAAACAAAATCAATAAAATATTTTATGCCGAAAAAGTGTAAAAGATTTAATTCTAGTGAGATATTTGTTGTTGCTTTTCTGCAACAAGTTTTTTAATATTCGAATCCATGTTGCCAAGAGCGATTCGCATATCATCTCCAATTTTCAATCGATTACGAGATTTAAATAAATGATAAACAAGACATCGCAGTTTCGCATAAGTTTGTTGTTGGATAAGGAATTAAATATTGCATACTAGCCATAGTCAATAACGAATACTTTGGAATCATTTTACTCCAAAATTCCATAAGTGTGCAAGAATCGAAACATATCTGAATAATCACAAAAATTGTTCCGCGTACCCCCTGGATCTTCTCGTGTACCTCCTAGACACATGTACCCCCGGTTAAGAAACCCTGGTCTAAACGCTCTTATTGAAATATACAACAACTCGCTGAATACCGACCTCGTATCTACGGCATGGAAAAATCAACCATCATATCTATCCTCACACCTCACGGAGACCCTAGAGACCCCGCTTCCTTTAGACCAGGGGTGCGCAAGCTTTTTGGGTTTGCGGCCGCATAGCATTTTTTTCCTTCTCTTCCACGGCCGCACATTTTCTGCATTATTTTTTCGATATTAATATAGTAATTTTTTTTAATTATTAAAAGTGACCGCATAAGTTGCCCATTGTCATCGAGACCGAATGAGTTCTTGGACAGGAAATGCTCTCGTTCATCAGAGACATCATATTATTAAAATAAATAATTATTTCATGGACAAAAGATAAGAAAGAAGGAAAATTAATTAAAAGAAATGTATTATACAAGTCATTCTAATAACGGCCAGGATCTTTGGTATTTTTTGCGAGCTTATTGAAATCCACTGGTAGGGTAGATATCATTATGCGCAAACATGACTCTAAGTTTGCCACATTATCGCTACCTCCCAAACGGCGTACCGCAGAGTTCACCACTTTCCCCAACACCTTCGAACCTCCTTTTAAGTGACATACCTAAAAAAGATAACACCCTGGTTTTATCCTATGCAGACGACATCATCATAACGTCTAGACCAGGGGTGTCAAACTCATTTCTTCCTCGTGCCGGATTAAAAAATCATTGACAATCTGTAGCCACAATAAAAGCACGTTCCCATTCCACTCCAAAGCTATCCAACATAGTGCCAAGAGATTTGAATATTTCATTTGCCGTAATGGTATCCATCATAGGTATTAAATCATGAAATTCCCGGGTGACCGTCAAATCCTCGTCCACGCTACGAATGAATATAGCTAACTGAACCACATCCATAATGTCAGGACTCTCGTCAATAACAATAGGTAATGAATGAACTGATTTTCGTCTTAAATTGATTATGAAAATCAGTGACAAGATCCGAAATCCTATTCGCCACAGTATTTCTTGTGAGGTTAATACTCGCAAAATCAGGTCGATTAATAGGGCATATGATTTCGGTAGCTTTCATAATAAATGCTTTTATAAAATCACCATCACTATAAGGTTTTGATGCTAACGCTATTTCCTGCTAAATAAAGTGGCTATCTTTGACAGCTGCCTCACTTTCACTTCGAAATTTAGCAAAAAAAGATTGCTGATTCTGCAAACATGAGAATAGTGCATCAAACTTATCCGTTCTCATTTTCCCCATCCTGGAGAAAAGTTATGTTAAGTAATTATATATAATTGGGGTTAGCATGGAAAGAAACTTCGGTGCCTTGTTTTTTAATCTTTCCTTGTTTTTTGGGTTTTGGTTTTTCTTGAACAATAAAAAACTATTCTAATCGAGAAACAATTTTTTATTTGTAATTAGATTCTAGAATCTAGATATTTGTATTTGGTGTTAAATAATAATTCAAAATTTTAAACATACCTTTAAACTTTTCTCGCGGGCCATATTAAATCGTCCGCGGGTCAGGTTCCAATTAAAGCAGAATGCTTGTCTCAATTTCTTAATATTCTTCTTTGATATTTTGTAAAATATTGAGAATTTCTTTAGTTAGTCTCACTATCAGCATACTTTAATGCCATATTATTTAAACTTAAAAAAAACAGATTTTATTAAAATTCTTTGCACCGTTGAGTTTTATGAACTGGTTATCCGGTTTATTATCGAAATCCATTTATAATTGAAGTTTTCAGACAATCACGCGGAAGACAACATATATTTCAGGATTGGTTTAGTCTTTCTATCTGCCCCTGCACCCAAATGCACCTTTCACACCTCTTATATGCTCAATCCTCTCGTTGATGGATTACTTCCAATTGTCCGTGTGAAGAATTGAAGTTTTTCCAAACATTAAAAAATACTCCTAATCTTAATAATAAAATGGTATGGTGTGTGTCTGTCTGTCTGTCTGACGTCTGTGTGTGCACACCAACTTCAATTGGCAATACGATGTCCTCGACTTACATGATGAGGTCCTTAAAACCTTCCCCCCCAAAAAAATTAAAAAAAAATTTTCTTTGCATTTTGGTTAAAATGAACAACTACAATGTCCTCGACTTACATGATGAAGTCCTTAAAACCTTCCCCCCAAAAAAAATTAAAAAAAAACTTTCTGCATTTTGTTAAAATGAACAACTACAATGTCCCGACTTACATTATGAAGTCCTAAAACCTTCCCCACCCAAAAAAAATTAAAAAAAAATTTTCTGCTTTTGGCTAAAAGAACAACTACAATTTCCTCGACTGACATATGAAGTCCTTAAAACCTTCCCCCCCAAAAAAATTAAAAAAAAATTTTCTGCATTTTGGCTTAAAATGAACAACTACAATGTCCTCGACTTACATGATGAAGTTCCTTAAAACCTTCCCCCCCAAAAAAAATAAAAAAAAATTTTCTGCATTTTGGTTAAAATGAACAACTACAATGTCCTCGACTTACATGATGAAGTCCTAAAACCTTCCATCCACAAAAAAAAATTAAAAAAAATTTTCTGCATTTTGGTTAAAATGACAACTACAATGTCCTCTCGACTTACATGATGAAGTCCTTAACAACCTTCCCCCAAAAAAACTTAAAAAAAAATTTCTGCATTTTGGTTAAAATGAACAACTACAATGTCCTCGACTACATGATGAAGTTCCTTAAAACCTTCCCCCTTAAAAATTAAAAAAAATTTTCTGCATTTTGGTTAAAATGAACACCTACAATGTTCCTCGACTTACATGATGAAGTCCTTAAAACCTTCCCCCAAAAAAATTAAAAAAAATTTTCTGCATTTTGGTTAAAATGAACAACTACAATGTCCTCAACTTACATGATGAAGTCCTTAAACCTCCCCCCCAAAAAAATAAAAAAAAATTTCTGCATTTTGGTTAAAATGAACAACTACAATGTCCTCGACTTACATGATGAGTCCTTAAAACCTTCCCCCCAAAAAATCAAAAATTATTTTCTGCATTTTGATTAAAATGAACAACGCGAATGTCCTCGACATTCATGATGAGGTCCATTAAACCTTCAAGGCAAAAATCTCACGTATTAAGAATATCCTTGATGAAAACGACATCGAGAATATTAACAATGATGAACTCCCAATTATTCGCGATAAAGAAATTCAATTCACCTATTTTTTTCTCTTTAAAATTAAATGCATATCATTATCGACATGAATCAAAATTAAAGCTATTATCATATTTGACTTTGACAGATTTGCAATCACAATTGCACGACTTTGATAGAGTGTGCAATTACAATTTTTGAAAAACCATTTTGATAGTTGAAACCACATAGCCAATCATTAACACAATTTACCACCAATTGACGCCACGACCTTGAATAGAGTGTGCAATTAACAGATTTTGAAAAACACTTTATAGTTGAAACCACATTAGCACAACCATTAACACAATTTACCACCATTGACAGCGCAATCAGAAGAATTTGCGTAAAAATATTAACTATTTACTTGAATTTTTTCGTAAAGATAGAATTTATTTTCGGTATGCCTCTTTCCTAAACTTTTTTTATTATTCAAAATAATTTTGTTAAATAGATAACCGAAGGAGGAAAAACGAAGCTGAAGAAAAACGGTCACTTAATAAGGTAATTAATTAAATCTTTTTGTGTGTCGCTTTTTTGGTGTGTCGCTTTTTTGTGTGTCGCTTTCTTGCCTGCCGCATTTCCGCCCTGCCCATGTCTCTTTCCTCTGCCCCATTTCCGCCATAAAAAACAAAAAAATAAAAAAAGAAAAAAGGAATTACAAAGGAAAAGAAAAATTAAATATACAAAAAATAAACCACAAAAAATGAAAAAAAAAAAAGTTGCAATGACAATAAACAGGCCCAGGGACAGTCATTAAAGGTAGTTTGGGTTATTTTATAGATAGTGAGTGCTTTTTCACATGGACAGCTGTATGTGGGATGCTCGAGGTAGCAGAAGAGAAAATTTATTCATATATGCCAAGGAAGGACGGACGACAAACATCGTTTATCAACAGGCGATAGAATAGGGGTACATTAAACCAGGTAGTTTTATACATCTACATAAACTTATATAGTTGTTTGATGAAACAGGCCCTCCGCAGAGCTAGGTCGCGGTGAGCGAAGCGAGCTGCCGACTAGTATTAGAATAAAAGCGATACCTTTTTCTCATTCTATATGCACTTATGGGCTTAATTGCCGATCCGGTGTTCATAAGATCTTTCGTTTGACATTGGCAGCAGGATTTGAGAACAGACATAAACTCACTTCTACAAGATCTATGAACAGTATCTTTACTTAGAAAAAGCAGTCTGTCTCGACCAGGAAGTCCATTTTTTTAATTTAGATTTCGATAAACATTTTCATTTCTTATGCTTATTTGAGAGTAAAAGTACGTAATAAGATCCCGGATGTTGTAAAATAAACAGTCTTTCTTGGAGTTGGACAATCTGAATAATGATGCCGTCCTTTTAAAATTCAACTCATTCTGATTCATCTGCCGATACACGATCCTTCACTAGCATAGCAACGGCGTTAACGGCGAAATCGATTTTGCGCGAACGTTCCCAACCTGAAACCACTCTCAACAGGTGACGACAGCATCAAAATGGCTATTAAAATGAAATATACCACTTAAATCTAAATTTACAAAAATATTTTTTACAGAGATCCTAATGGAAAATGGCCTCAGTGCAAATTCTTTATTAAAACGATTCTCCATTTGGCAAACTAGATATAATAGAGTTCTAAGATCAAAAAAAAATTAATCAAAATATAAAAAAATAGAGTTCTTATAAAAAAATTATATAAATATGAAATTAATATTTCTTAATACAAAAATATAATATTCTGTTAAACTTTACTAGTTGATGTTATGTTCTTTACTTAATAGTTAATTTTATTGTGATGCGGAAAAAATATAATCCATACGACGACAATAAACAAACAAAACTTACAGATAGAACTCTAAACCAGAAGAATCTATTAAATATACTTGAAAATGTAAAAAGAGGCTTAAAAACAAATCAAAACTCTACATTGTCAAAGAATTTTTTACCAGTTGCTAATAAAATAATGGTTTAATTTGTATATTCAGCTATAAATTTAGAATAATATGGGTTATAAAGAAGGAAAAGGACTAGGAAAGAATGAATCTGGAATATTAGATCCTCTTCCAATGACAGGAATTTTAGGAATGGGAGGACTAGGTTCTAAAAGGAGCAGGTTTATAGATAAAAATGTCGAATGGGATACCAATTTTGACCCAATTGTACTATAACTAATAAAATTTAATCATATTTAGAGTAAATTGACTGAGACTATCGACAGTATTAAGATTTCTGAGAATTTTGATATTAGTCTATTTTTACTAAATCCTATCAATGTTCAGAAGGCTAGGCTATTTTTGTTATCGTTTAAATAGACTTGTCGAGATATTTCGACTGAAACGGATTTCATTGACAAAGATCTGTGGCATCAAATTATTGACTTGAAGGTTATTTATAGCTTAACATATAACTGTTTAGAATATGCTGGATTCGATGTCTCCTTCGACAATTAGTAGGGCTCATAAGCTTTCAAATCCATTTGAATCTATTGGCCGTCATTATTTTATGAATCGGTTTTTTATATACTAATTTTGTAAATTTTTCATTTAATTACTTCATATT
Source organism: Octopus sinensis (assembly GCF_006345805.1). Classification (NCBI taxonomy): domain Eukaryota; kingdom Metazoa; phylum Mollusca; class Cephalopoda; order Octopoda; family Octopodidae; genus Octopus; species Octopus sinensis. The sequence goes on from NW_021833041.1 coordinate 208,161, forward strand.
GTGACTATTTACATTAGAGCTGCTGTCAAAATGGCAAATATGGACTATCTTTTTGATTACATTTTTACGACTCCGACCGAAAATGTTTTTGTTATAATAAAATAATTGTAGACTCCAATTGTTTACTTTGCTGATATTTGCGCTGGTCCTGGAGGATTCAGTGAATATTTACTTTGGAGATTTTTCGAAAAAGGAATAACTGCTAAAGGATTTGGATTTACTCTTAAAGAGGAGTGCGATTTTCAACTTGAAAAGTTTACAGCGGCATCTCCTCTGTTTTTTGAACCTCATTATGGTTTTTTTCTTTATAATAATTGATACTAAATAGGCAAAAATAACCCCGATGGTGATGGTGATATTTTTAAACAGGATAATATTTTTGAATTCTCTCAGTATGTATTAAAAAGAACTGACTATAAAGGAGTCAATTTTGTAGTTTCTGATGGGGTATGTAATTAATTGTTTCAAAATAAGGGTTTTTCCGTTTCAGGAAACGAAAACATGCAAGAAATTATGTCTAAACAATTATACTTATGTCAGTTCCTACTTGCACTGCATGTGATTAGACCAGGTTACAGTTTTTCAATCATTTTAGGTGGGATTTTTATGTCGAAGCTCTTCGATATTGTTACACCATTTTCAGTGGGCCTTATATATCTTATGTCTTCTGTCTTTAAATACGTCAATATTGTTAAGCCATATAGCAGCAGACCGGGAAATTCTGAAAGGTTTGAAAGTTCATTTTCATCTGCAGATATATTGTATTTAAAGAGAATAGTGGTTCAAACAAAATGCTTATAAAATTTTTTCAAAGTGTTAACGATAAAATGAATTTATTGAAAGAATCGAAAACTATTTGCAGTGATATACGTGAAATAATACCGATATCGTTTATTTTCAAAGATCGTATCTTTGTTGAATCTATTATAAACTCTAATAATAGGTTTAATTTGGAAGTTATTTTTAAAGAATAGGACAAGGAATTGCTTTTAGTCTTGCAAAGCTTATTACATTTGCAATGAATAATGTACCAATGGATCTCAGACAAAACGAGTTCTCAAAAATATTAATCAAAAAATGGAAAGTAGCAATGAATATTCTTATTTGAGTAGCTACATCAGATGAAACCACCTTATTCCGGTAGTGAAATTGAAGATCGATTTTGTAAAATTTATTCGGTAAACATTAAAATATTTTTTCACAATTTATTTTAGTGCCCTTCATATAATTTTGTCGAATGTCATCAGGTTTATATAAATAAAATAAGTGACTTGATAAGAATTAATTTACATGTTAAAAATTATCTACTTTGTTTAATATCTGGAACACATGTAACATTAGCATCCGTAGGGGTAATTTATTTTTAAAATAATTAAAAAAGGTTGATAATGTATTTGTCTGGTTTCACGATGACAATAAACGGAAAATTTGGCATAAATATGAGTTATTGGATTTTAATTTTGAAATAAGGCTCCCGCGTGATACTTTGGTTGAAGGTTTTTTCATTGACGAGTATTACGGAAAAGTTTATTTTATTAAATATTTTTTGTCTTTTAATTATATGTCCAAGCTACCGTCTTTCCATATTGTCGATTGCTCTTTACTTAATGGATTAGATGTCTCGAAATTGCCTCTAGTTGAACGGTTATTCTCATAATTTATTTTAGAATTAAAAAATGTCAGTACATGTGCGAAGCTATTAGGACATCAGTGTCTCATGGATTATGTTATTTTAGAATTTCTACATTGTTTTCACCACGTTATATCTCAGACATTTTTAAAAGGTGTTTGAATAATGATATTACTCTATTAGTTTGATCTCTCACAATTCTATTGAATATTTTAAAGTGGATACTAATTGTTGGATTATCCCTGATAGGTTATTAATACTTAAAGTTATAAAAGGTGTAATATTTTATTCTTATAATATAAAAGATCCTTGGATTAAGTGCATATCAACCAATACACATAAAAACTATTATTTTAATACTAGAAATGGAAATTCTGTATTTGATTTTGAAGATTCAATGAATTGTGACTTTTGGTTGTTTTTTTAAACAATTTATTATCACAGGACGTCCACTAATTCTCGGATTCATTGGATTTGGATGAGTTTATCTTCAAGTATAATTCAGTTTTTAAATAAACTAGTAGATTTCAGCTTAAATGAAATTGTTGATTTTTTTGAAAAATAAAATTTTTAAATATTTAAGTTATTTTTAATAGTATGGTAATTCGGCTTATTTGCGGGAAAAGCGCAAAAAGCTGTTTTTAAATACGGCATATTTGGTAAAGATAACCAAAATTTTTCTTTGTCGATAACCCTAAATTAATTTTATTTTATTGTGTTATATATTTACATCAAAAATTTTAATAACACAAGGGGAATAAAAAACCGTTTATTTTGGCGAGGGTGGTATGTTTTACCTTTTTTAGCATTTTAACGCTCGATAAAATTACGAATGCTTGATGTCACAAAACGAAAGATTTTCAGCCTGAATTTGTTAAAATGAACCAATAAAAAACATCTGACGACTTTAATATCTTGCGATCAACTATCGCGGCTGCACGGAGAGACGAAGGAGGGTACCCAGCAAAAGGCCGAAATGCTTGACACACGGGGGAGTATGTGGAAAGCAACCTCTCGCAAGGGTGTATTGTTTCCGTTTTGTGGATCCGATGCTCCCTTGATGACCAAGTCTTGTGTTTCTAACATCTGCAAGAAATTCGATGAGGCAGTAACCCGTCTCTCTGACTGGAAAACAACTGGGGTCGATAATGTGTATAATTTCTTTATAAAAAATTGTAAACCAATCCATGATTGCAGGTGTCGAGCAATCAAACAGTTTACACTTGACCTTGACTCAATTTTAGAGTGGTTCTGTACTGGGGTCAGTTATTTAATTTCTAAAGTAGATAACCCTACCGCTCCGACAGATTATCGCCTGATAAACTGTATGTCCAACCTGTAAAAGTTAATGACTAAGGTAATGGCTACTGAAGTCAGAAATTTCGTGGAGGTGAATGGGATTCTTTCCGAGAATCAGTTAGGTAATCAGAGGGATTGCCAGGGAGCTAAGAACCAGACACTGGCCAACAAATGTCTCGCGAGAGCCCACTGAAATTTACTAGTATCGATGTGGGTGGCTGTGAAAAAGATATATAACTCGGTTGACCATGGCTACATCGTTGAGTGCCTGCGAAGACTCAAGTTGGCTTCTTGGTTCATCAAATTTGTTGCAAATATGATGGACAGGTGGAATGTGTATCTACACTACAAAAATGCGATATTTGCGAGGTTAAGCTAGAGAGATGCATCAAACTGTTCGCTCGGTCTTCAGAGATCCTCCACTCGATGGGAAAAGTCTTGAAAATTTTATGAAGGCAGTCGGTCTGTAGCTCAACTACAACGCTTTGCGACTAACACCCCTAGTCAAAGTCTTGGAAAAGGGTTAAGGGTATTAGTATCTTGGCGTGGTTGAAAGTCCAACCTTATTAATAACACCTGCAACGAGGAAGTGTGTAGTGGCGGGTCCTCGTAGTAGGGCAGCAGTGTTATTAAAAACTCGCCTCAATGCAAGGAATTTATTCCATGCGTTGAACGAATGCGTGATTTATTTTATTTGTCTAATCAGCATAAAGGATGATATGAAAATAAGAGATTTTTCTTTTAAAAATTTGATTTATAGTTTTAATTTGAAAGACTTCAAAGCAACTTTTAAAACGTTTTCGATTAGACACAAAGCACTGGGAAGTGCCTTAAGGATGAATAGGATTTCTACATTCTACGCGACGCGGCTTAAAATCGTCAAAAATACAGTAAGGTGACTAGGAATCTCACCTATTTGTTGTACATAGTTCTTCATGACCGATAACAGAGCTCAGTGTAAATAATAATAATTCAATAAGACATAAATATCAACCACTCGAATTATTTAAATCTTCTTCGGCGTTAATGTAAACGTTTCCCTCACACATTTCTTCAAGTATATTACGTTCAATATTTGGCTAAATGATAAAATAATCTTCAAAATCAAATACTGCCAATGTAGGATAAGATCTGGAAGTAGTTTTTTGATCGCAGCGATTTTTTTGAAAAATTTCAGCTTTCAACGTTTCTGTAAGTTCACTGAACATTAATGGACGCTCCAGAGGATCAGCCAATTGTTGTTCTATACAAGGGTATAAAATAGAAGAATGAGTTCTCCAACTTTTTACAGCACTACAAAATATTATCAGTTTTCAAACCGATTCATAAAACTAGGCAGATAAGTTCTGCTGAATAGAGCAGCCTCAGCATAGCAATCAGAAGCCATAAGGAGTTCGAAGCATTTACTAAGGCTAAAGCTATTAGTAAAAATTATAAAACTTTCCAGAACAAAACGAAGCTAAAAATCCAATATGTGGCAAGTCATCAGTGATGGCACCGTCAATAATGTCATTGAAAAGTGTTTGATCACAATTAGATGCTGCCATCAATAATAAGCTGCTATAATCCTTAACATGCTTAAGACATTCTTTTGCGATTTCGTAATCTCCTAGAGAAAGTGCCAAATCGGCAACTTGCTTCCACTTATTCTCATCCTATAAATTTTAATGTTGTTTAGAAAACAACCATAAGTTCATTAGCAAGAAAAAGAGAACTATCAATATCTCTAATCTGAATCGCCAATTCGAATTTATGTACATCATCATCCGAAATTAATATTGCTTGATCAGGAAATCCCTAAATATATTTTATCCAAAAAGCTAAAAACTTGTTTTTCAAGGAAGTGTGCAATGTCGTTAAGCATCGATTTAGGTAAACTTTGTATAATCTGATCAGCCAGCTTGAAATCTTTTGAAAGTACTGCAATATGATAGTCAATAAGTAATGATGATAGTTTATACGAGATCAAACTCCGAGTTTTATCGGTGACGAAAACACAATCAATTTCAGATAAATAAGATATTAAAAACATCCCACTAATATTTAAATCAAAAATTAATTGATAAGAAATACAAAAAACATAAGTACAAAAAGACACCTTTCAAGAGAAGCTACATTGAAATATTCTCCATAGACGTAATACATCAATTTATCAGACGAATTAATATAAATCAATGCATTTTTGTACCACACAATTTTGTCTGTTTCAATGTCAGCAGAACTAATCAGCTAAAAAGAAAATTAAAATTCAATTAAAAATACCTCAAAAGCGTCATTCGACCCGCAATCAGAGACTGGCCTGACAGAACAATCATATTTTAAAATATGGACCACATCTCCTCCATTGAGAGCAACAAAATCGCAACTTTGATTCCAATATAGCTGAAAAATATTCAAAAAAGTTATACAGATTTAATGGATATATCTATTAGTCTAATAAGAGCTCGAGTTTGCCAGTCATAAAAAGCAAGACCATTAGTAGATTTAACACCAAGCAATGGACCGCCAAAAATCGCTAAATAATATTCACATCTAAATTCTAAAAACCATCAACTCCGAATCGGGGTTTCATAATTTCTGGCTGTTTCTCAAAATTTCGATAAAGCACGATGGTAACAGATGACTTGGCAATTCCAAACATTGTAGAATCTGCACTCCAAGCAAATTGTCCTCCCATCATCCCCTTTCCAAAACACTTGCTACGAAATCCCACAGATGAATACACCACAAAAGAATCTTCATTGATTATAGTCACAAATCTTAAATATTGTACATACTATAAACGAAGTACCTTCCATTGGGACTGTGTAATATGTCAGAAGGAATAAAATCAAACGTTCCTACATCTTTAAATGGAATTGAAAGGCGTTCAGAATCGTGCCAACAAGGGTCAGATATTTTTTTCGGATTAAAACATTGTACCGTGTTTTTATTAACCATATAAATTTTCATGTTAGAATCAACACTGAAAACTGGTTCTTCCTTACCGAACTAAAAAATATAAATCAAACAGAAATGAAACCTGAAATAGAACAGCCCCATCGTCGTAACCAACAGCAATCAAATTGTTCGTCTGATGAGTCGAAATAACCCACGCTCGTCCAAAAACCATATCCATGGTAATATCATCACATCCAACGTTGTATCCCCATATTTTTAATTTTCCTGATAGTTTAATATTATTTTTTATTGACACCATCTTCTGATGCAGATAATGTGGCAGATAAATTATAATGGAAAGCGACAGCTGATACTTTTGCAGAATGTCCTGATAGTTTTCGTAGACATGTTCTAGCCTAAAAAGTCACAATACGAAATAAATTGTAAATATTTCCATAGGCAAAAATAATATTTCTAAAATTTTACCTGATAATCCCACAAAATGACGTCACAGTCATCTGAAGCAGAAGCTAAATATGGAAGATCGGGTGCGTGAGTATATTTAACGCAGTTCACACCCGCAACATGTCCTCTCAAGGCAAAATTGGGCCGTTCTAAGTCTAAATTCCATACCTTGAAATGATTTAATAAATATAAAATACCTGAACGGTACAATCAAGAGAACAAGATGCAAATTGATTTGAATCCTTTGGATTAAATGCAAGTCCCATAACAAAATGACTATGTCCGAGATATGTTCTTACTTCCTTCCAAGTACGTTCCCAAGACCAAAGCTTCATTGACTGGTCGTCTAAAAATATAAATAAAAGTATACCGCTAGAAGTGATTAAAATCGGAAGAACAGGATGAACAATAATATCTCGAATAAAGTCAGTGTGTGCATCAAAGCAATGAATCCGTGTTAGTGTATTGTAGTTGAATACCCTTATTTTCATATCATCCTTTATGCTGATTTAAACAATAAAATGAACCGAGCCAGCTACAATCCAGCCCTCCCGAGCAACAAATCTTGCAGTTCTTGTAGGAGTATCAGATACTTTTATTGTTTTAATTAATTTCTAAAAAAATTTTAAAGGAAATAAACCTGATCATTGTAGTTATAAACATTAATTTCCCCGTTATAAATTGCAATTAACATCCAGGGTTCTTTAATGTGAAAGTCAATTGCTTTTACTCGATCAGAACGGCATATCATTTTTTTCTTCATTTGATTTTTATTCGTTATCTATAATTTCAAATTGAATGAATATAATAATTATATCAAAAAATTATGTTCAGTAGACACACCATAGGACTAAACACGTAAGTGAATGTATATTATTTAAAAATAAAACAAATTTATTTTATTTTTAATTAATAAATATATTAAATATTTATTAATCAAACTTCCTATTTGTTAAAAAAACTCTTGCCTATAATTTGCAGAATAATCTCAGAATGTTAGGTTCTGGAATATTAGCTCCATTCCTTTTCGCACACAGGCTACACTAGTCATTTCAAATTAATTGTCAACGTGCTTGATACCGACTAACTCATGTACAACTCATGTTCACATAAAACCATTCTCAACATAGGCCCTCAAAGCTCTCATCTGAGTAATTGCTGCTACCACCAAAATCTGCACTTGCGAACAGTTCTATCAGCATTCACATGCGTGGCTTCCATGCTACCGCCACATTTCTCTACTTGTCGTAGGCTATCTTTCCTCAATGGCCAAAGCCAGTCAATTTGCTAAAACGGCCTAGTATAGGTCATACGCTACAGCGCCATCCATTTTTAAGGCAAGTTAATTCGACAGGTGAGTTATTACACACTCCTTAGAGGATTCCGACTTCTATGGTCACCTTTTAGTTGTCATAATCAACTGAAATTTTTCATAGTATCCTATGTACGTCTAGTCAGGCGTTTGGTTCATCCTACAGCGCCAGTCATGATTACCATAATTGACCCATTTGGTACTCTAATTTTATATGTGCCTCCAATCAAGTGAGTCACATATCTCACGTTTTTAAAGTTTGAGAATAGTATGCACCCAATCTGACCACAGATCTCTAATAATTCGCTTTAACATATGAAACTTTTTACGAACACCAGCTATCCTGAGAAAAATTTCTGAGAGAACCAGTTACTAGATGGCTCGATTAGTATTTTGCCTCTATACCCAGCTTCAACAATTGATTTGAACGTCAGAACCGCGATAGACCTCCACCAATGTTTTCACTGGCTTCATCTTAATCAGGTATTGTTCGCCATCTTTCGGGTCTTAACGCATTAGCTAACACTCCCTAGTAAACCGTATGTTGCAGGTTTAACACCTTCACATCCAGTTACTTTCATTACGCCGCATGAAATAACTCCATTAGACTTGCTAATACGGTAATCTCCTTGGTACGTGTTTCAAGACGGAACACCTATTCATGTTAATCATCAAAAGCTAATCCTCAGTACTCACCAACAAACTGCTAGAATCTTTACCATAACAATAAACAGCATACACAACCGTCTAAAGGGCACATTAAAACTAGCAACCAGCTAGAACACTCATTACACCTGCTTTATGTTGTAACCGCAACACAAAACGTCAGAGCTTTATCCGCTTTCTTCTAAACGGTTTCACGCACTTTTAACTCTTTCACCTTTCAAAGGCTATTGCCTCGCAACAAGAAAAGATTTCGAATCTATGCTCCAGAGTCCGAAATTTCGAGTCTCATTTGGGGCTATTCTTACTCAAAAACTTTCTTTATATCCCTTGGCTGACCTATTTGCTTCGCTACCATGTTATCGTTTACATCAAGAACTTCTGCCTTTGGATGACGCTGTTGTGTTGTCGCTGCAATTTCTTCTAAATACTTTGTCCACTGAAGATGGTCGTTCTCGTGCTGCGCTCCCACTCCGCTTTGGGGGAATTGGGGTTCGTTCTTGTGCAGATCTTGCCTTGCCTTACTATCTCTCCTCGATGTCTGCTTCTGGAAATTTTGTTCGCTCTGTTCTCAATAACTCACTAGAATTCTGCGAGCTATCGGAATACCCAGTTGCTGTTCACAAATGGAGATCGCCCGGACTTGACCTCCTCGAGATTCCTTTCATACAGAAGAGTTGGGATGCTATCAGATGTTCACACTTGTTGGAAAGCCTTCCCTCGTAAGCCAATCAGATGCAGTTAGCGTCGTTGAACTGCGCCTGCCAGCCTCATTCTGGGGATTGGTTAAATGCTCTCCCACTAGCGTCTAATGGTTTGCTCCTGGAGGATGAAGTCGTCCGTATCGGCGTGTGTTTGTGACTGGGATTGGACATATGCCAACCGCACCGTTGTCGGTGTAGTTCGATGATCTTAAAAACGGGTTACACGCGTTGTCGTGTAAGAAGAGTTTCCCGCGCCATGCACTTCTCAATGATGTCATGAAGAGGGCTTTGGATTCCGCCGGATCCCCGTCTACCCTGGAACCTGTTGGACTTCTTCGGAATGACCGGAAACGTCCTGAAGGGATGAATACGTTCCCTTTCAGGGGAAGTAGGTTTATTTTTTTATTTTTATTAAAAAAAGGGGAGGTAGGTCACTTGTTTGGGACGTGACCTGTGTGGATTATTTTTCAGAGACTCTATTGCTCTGGACAGCATGTTCTCCAGGATAGGCTCACGCGCTTGCGGAGGAGAGGAAGAAATCGAAATACATACTCCTTTCTGACGCTTACGAGTTCGTCCCCCTTTCTTTTGAGACCACTGGCGTGGTCGGGTGATTTCATTTCATTAAAAAATAAATTAAACAAAATTATTTGATTTTTTTTGAATGTCTTCTACCTCCTCTTGGATGTCTTTCATTATCTTTATTTTCAATCCAATGATAAGCTGTTCTCAAATTCACTTGATTTTTGTGATTGCAGTTTGAAGTTTGTAATAGACAAATTGACTTGAAAATGGTATAGTGTCTCACTGTAGCTCCAAGAGTCTTTTATCGTGCCTTGTACTTTTGTTTGCAAATAATGTAATCTATTTGGTTGTAGATTTGCTTGATATTCACAAATTTGTCCTTCTGCGGCAGATACATGTCGTTTTATGTCTTGCTGAGGGTCTAAGAGCCATGCTGCATAGAAATACAATGTTTTGCAAAATTCATATGATTGTTTCCGGATCCCTATTCCTTGTCTTCCCATGAATTCTTCGTGACTACTCCCACCTCTTGCCTTTGGGTTCCAGTCTCCCGAAATGTATATCATAAACGAGGTTATCATAGATGCATATACGTGCGACAACGAAGAATGAAGTCGTCTAATTTGTCGCCAACCGCACCGTTGATACTCTGACAGAGGTTGGAGCGTATACATTGATAATTGAGACTATGGAATCGTTTTTAACCGTATTTTAATTTTATGACACATATTCTGTCATTCACTCTCCACGACTTGTGGATTCGATTGTTCAGTTTTTTTGTGTATTGCGAAGCCCATGCCGTAGTGTGGACAGTTTGAAAGGTGTAAGGTGTAAAAATCATCGTTGATTATGTCTAGTCCATCTTTTACTTTCGTTTCCTGTAAGCACGCCACGGATACATTGTACGATCCAAAATTCGCACAAAAATTTCTTCTTTTAGTACTCGACTTTAATCTTCTTACGTTGAACGAACCAATAGTGAAAGATCTCGAAGAAAAGCACGAAAAAAACATATGTGCAATAGAGTAGCCCTGCTGCAAGATGTAAACGAGAAGTTGACATCTCGCCCATCTCGCTCAGGCCGACCACACTTTTTTTATTGAAAGATCAAGAGAGAAAGAGAACATGTTACCAAAGAACTAACTAATCCAAACGAATTCATGTGTCTCTATAAAAGTCAAAGGAAACAGTGTAACCTCTATAAAAGTCCGTTGTTTTTAACCACTGTAAAAGTAAGGCGATGACTGTTGACCTTCTAGCCACGCAATGCGGGAGTATGCTGTACCATGTTACGCATGGAAGCATAAAGAAGTGCTGAAATCCTTCCACCTTCTGCTCTGCAATAAGTATTGCTTGAAGCGAGATAGACAGGTCACTAAATACCACAAGGGGTACTTAACAGTTGGATGTAGATAAGTTTCTACAAGCACATATCCAGTCAACTGTTCTTAAAAGAAGTCTGGAGAGTATCTAGTTTGATGCTCGCCGATCCAGTCCTTTCCTGACATTTAGTCAGCGAGAGGCGCTGGACTGCACTTTCTTGGAGGTCTACATCCGAATATATTGCGATGGTTTAAGTCATTTAAATATAGAAGGAGAATTATTTATTACTACGTCAAATATAATTTTCATAATTTGAATGTTCTCTTACATCCTAGAATATTAAAAAAAATTTTGTAAACCTAAATAAGAATTCTTTGAAAAAACTGGAATATCAATGCTGAAATTTTCACACTTAACTGGTCCATCGTTCCATATTAAATCAAAATTTCCGATCCTGATTGATCCAGATTGTAATCTATTTTATTCATTACTGTACAGACAAATCTCACTGTCCTTCCATATCTATTACTGAAATTAAATCGTTGAGCATTTCAAATTTTAAATCAAAGTCTTCTTTATTCGTTGATAACAATGACGGATATCCATTAACTTCTATCAGCCATCTATCTCCAAAAATTTGTTAGAATTCAATATTTTACGGTTTTAATGTTGAGTCAAATAAAACATCATACCCGTAAAGTTCAAAGCAATGTGAATCATGTAAAACTGATCTCTGAACACTCATGAGCGAAATTATGATTAATTCATCAATTTTCCAAAATAACTTGTTTACCTTTCAATAAAAATTAAAAATGTACTTTATCGATTCCATGAAATGCAGTGAGATATTGTCGAAGTTTGCTTATTGGCCATTTACATCCTCTTTCATGATGGTATGTTGGTGATGTTTTTTGAATAGCAACATTTGTAAGATGACAATCTAAAAAGTTTATTACTTATAAGCTACACAAATTTTCAATCGAATCATTGTTATATCGAGATGTGGAAAATCTTGAAAAGCCTTCTCTGTATAACCATACCTGTAATGGTTCGAACTATATAATAATATTTTAAAACATAAAACAGATGTGACTAAAACATAAAGACGAATATCAAATTTCCTCAATCCAATAAGGTAAGGATTGTCGATATATTGCTGAACAATATATGGTTCAGGTTGTTGACGTCCAGTTTCGATCAGTCTTGAGTTTTCATTCTGCAATAATAAGTAATCTATTTACTTTTCTCCATTCAATAATGTCTCTTAATCGTCGGAAAAGAAATATTCCACGGCCTTGCGCTGCATTTGCCGGTTTTGCAATCCAAATACTGTTTTGGCATCTTTTAAAGTTTTCTGTAAAAATTAAAAAGTCCGCCTTAATAGACTTATTAGAATAAATAAAAAAACTGGAATTTCAAACGTCGTTGGAAGGAAATCAATTCTTATGAAATAAAAACAATTTATAAATTACATGCTAGCAAATTCATGATTTCCTTCTTTTATAAGTTTCTTTTTATGTCTAATAATATTTCTTGATAACATATTTTTTGAGCATAACTAAAAAAATAATCATTTTAACTACAAACTTCTCCGTTGTTTTTAAAATGGCATATTTTGTTATGCTCCCGAGAAAAGTAAATAAAATGATTTTGTTGCATAAATTCACGATCGCACCAAAAGAAATCCCAATCATCGCTGTAGTTAATAATATTTTGGTAATTTAAAATTATACTTGCTAGTAGGTTCCCAATTTTTTCTAGCTAGTAAGACCTGGTATATAACGGATTGATTGTTAAAACATTTCCATTTCACTTTCCTATTTCTACTGAATAATTTTCAATAATCATACTGAATATATTTTCTTTGACGCACCATTAAGAATTATTACTAGGAAACAAGGTTTTAACATGTTTATATATTTTATAAGACAGATTCAAAAAATTATCAATTTCTTGCATACATTAAATGTTTAAAGGGATCTTCATATCTGTATCTTAAATGTCAGATTATAAAATTTTTTTAATGTTATACGACAAATTTATCAAACCAATTCTATTTTACAACTCTTGGACCAGTGCACCTCAAAAGAATTGGAGAGGCTAAACTTGTTTTACAAAAATCAACTAAAAAACATAACTGGAACGGTCTGGCAATCCAGAATCTCGGGAACCAGACTCTTTACCTTAGAGAAATATCTTTCAACCGAGCAGGAAGTTGGCTGACAATTCAGGAGTAATGCATACTCGGCAAGAGATGTGTGTGAATTGGTCATTTTAATTATGTTTGAAATATCATTGTTGAAGCCTTTTATTTATATATTCTTTGATAAATTTGTTGTCATTTCCAAATTCCAACAATTCTAAACCATCATATGCTTGTTCAATTATGAAACGTGTACTTTCAAATTTCGTAATAATATCTGCAATAGCGACATTATTTGGAAAGCTGGAATGTTCGAATAGCTTCGAATAAGGTCACATAGTTTTTGAAACTTTCTTTAGCTGTTCGAACTAGATATCTATCATCCGCAAATAATTCAAAAATATTTTGAACTCCGATCAGATTTTCTGAATAGTATGTAGCGGCCTTAAGTCAGGACCGCCATACTGTCAAATGAACACGAGGTGGAATGGTGATGTTTCTGTCTTTGAATATTAATTTATTTTATTGTTCTTATTAATTGCAGGTTGTACAAAATCACTAATCAATCAATTTCAGAATAAGGATCTCTTATTTTCTCACAACAATTGTGTAATAGATGAACGGCAAATGTGACTGGAATAACACGCAATATTTTAGTAATATTGAAAATAATTAAATATATTGTTTAACCTTGGCACAAGACTTTCTTTAGCAGCCTAGACAACCCGCACATTGACGTATCGTCGTCATCAACGTGGCTGAAATATGAGAATAACTCTCCCCGATCAGAAAGGTTATTCTCATATTTGCAAGACAGAAACTTTTTTAATGGTCAACGGAAACAGTGTAATCACTGTAAGAGTAAGGCAATGACCGTTGACCATTTAGCAACGAAATGCGGGAGTATGCTTTACCATGATTACACATGGAGGCATAACGAGGTGGTGAGGTCCCTCCATCTTTTGCTCTGCAATAAGTATGGCTTGAGGCGGTCCAGAAAGTGCGAGGCGGTCCAGTCATCCCGAGTGTGATGACATGGGATGGACTGGTCACCAAATACCACAAGCGGTACTTAAGACAGTTGGGTGTATATAAGTCTCTACAGGCTTATATACAAGCAACTGTTCTTAAGAGGACTCTGGAGAGTGTCTCGTTTGATGCTCGCCGATCCAGCCCTTTCCTGACGTTTAGTAAGCGAGAGACGCTGGAATGCACTTTCTCGAAGGTCTACAGTGCCAGAGAAGAGGAGGAAGAATGGGAGGAGGTGCATAGAGTTCCACCCTCTGCTCACTTCGAAGGCTCTGGACATAGTTAGAAAAATTAGATTTGGAGGCGACACTCAGAGACTCGACTATTAATGGACAATCTAACTCAAATTGAAGATTTATGTAAACGATATCAACTATATATTTAGCGATGAGAAAACATTAAACCATATACAGACAAAGATGGCAGATGTGCTAGAAAAATGATTTATTAAAATTAAAGCCGAGAAGACGAAGACAACAGCCATACGCCGCAAATTAACTCGAACTAATGAAAAATGGAAATACTGTAAAATAATGAGGTCGCTTCTCGGAGATCCCGAGGATATTACAAACAGAGAAATGTTGGCCGTCGCGGCCTTTAGAGAAATGAAAGTAATCTGGATTTATAGTAAACAAATCAGCACACAATTATGTATAAACTATACAATGCCTTCGTAAAACCGGTCCTAATGTACAATGCTGCAACCTGAGGAGTCTCCCAAACCTTAATGAAAAACTAGATTTTTTCAATTGCAAACAACTCGGACTGTTGCTTGGCATCAACTGGCTAAAGAATATAACAAACAAGAATCTATACAAAATATGTAATTCATTAAAAAGAAAAGTTGTTTACATAAAAATGTACTTCCAAACATTGACGCTAATGCGGTTAACAAAATCTTTGCAGCTAATGCTGTTAAGACGGGATACTTATTTATAAAAGCTATCTAAATCGTATCCCTCTTTTAGTAGAAGACAAATAATCTACAAATCAATCATTTCCATTTGCAAGATCAGGAATGGTGATCGAAAAACAGTAAATTACTTTTCAAGTTAGCGGAAAATTTCAAAAAGTGTCTCAAATTGTCGAAGCAATCGTGTTATTTTCTCCCTGTAACGATTCATATCAACATTTGATGTGGTGGAAATTACACTTAAAAATGTTCATTGTTTTTCACTGTCAATTATGTAGCTTTAAAGTGAAAGCTTGTATGCATTCTAAATACTGTGTAACAATTTATCTTGACCTTTTAAATTTATGTTGAGCGTGTTCAGATGTTATGTAGAATCCCTCAAAAATGCTGAGTTTAGCTCAGACAGCGGCCTTATTGTCACCTCGAAATTTGGCAAAAAATTGCTGATTCTGCAAACATGCAAATAGCGTATCAAACTTATCCGTTCTCATTTTTTACATCAAGTTATTGTATTCATAATGGGTTTCCTAATACTTAGGAAGGCAAGTTAGTTTGTTGAATAGTCAATTATAAATTCATTTTTGTGATTTATAAAACTAAAAGTTATTTATTGTTAATTTTTAATGAAATTAATGATTCGTTAATACTTTTAATTTAATACAGGTTGATAGTTTTCAACCCTCTGAAGTAATGTTTGTGAATATCCAGGAGAATAATACCTATTTATATCAAAAATATAACTAACCTGACTACTTCTTCAGGAAAGCAAGAATTAATAGTATTTATATATTCTGCTAAAGCTGAACCAGGAGAAGGCTGAATTTCCTGCATTTTTTTGAGGCCTCCGCTACTTACAAACATTGTTCTAGCTTTTGGATCATGAGGTAAAACCTAAAATTTAAATTAATTTTTAGCGTAAAAATATATTACTTTACTAAATTGGCATATCACATGCTTTAATATACTGGGTGGAGCATCATATAAAAGTTGTTCTAGTGCTGGTAGATGTACACATTTTTGAAGAACAATTTTTAATGCTCTTTTGGACTAATATATTGATTTTAATAATAAAAATATCACTTTGCTTTTTAGATCATCGCTTGATGAAGGTTCAAGATAGCAACATAAAAGTTTTGTTAACACATTTGACATTGCTATTGTCTTAGCATGCTCGGGAGTGTGTCTACCAATTTGTCCTATTGACCAGCATGAAGCTGCTTTCAAATAATCCTCTGTTTCTTCATTAATACAAATAGCTAATTGAACGACTCCCTTTAAAGTAAAATTATATAAAATATACTTTAGCCATTATAATTCCCGTTGCTAAATTTTCTGAGTGAGCAGCGATATAACCAAGCATCATTATTCCAGGAAGTCGTATCCCTCCTTTTGTAGAAGACAAATAATCTACAACTGCTGCAACGCCCCCTGAATTCATTATAAGTTGAGAAAGCTTAATTTAAATAAAATCTATACCTCTGCAGTGTGCTTTACAATTTCTCTCATTAATATAGCCACATTTTTTATAACCTGCTGATCAGGGTCTTTTAGATTTATATATGCCGAAGGAAATATTTCAGATTCGACTACCATCTCAGTTAAATCCACAGAATGTTTTGCAATCTGGCTCAGTGCAAAGAAAACTTGTCTCTATACATAAATAGTCAGAATAAAAAAACTTTAAGACCAGAATCTGGATTTAGTATAAGTTGTGCTAAATGAGCAATTGTCCCAGCGTCCACGACAGTGTGAGCCAAAACAAGTGAATGTTTTGAAATATCACTGATTGCACTACATGATATCCGCTTTAATGAGATTTCAGGCTCTTGAATGCACAAAATTAACAAAGGAACAGCTCCAGCCTCAACTACAGCTTGGGCAAGATCTAAAAAAACTAAAATCGATTATGTTTACCTTCAGAGTGGCGTGCAATATATCCAAGTGCCCAACATGCAGCTTCCTTAACGCTCGGATCGAATTCTTCCAAACATATCATCAATGCATCTAAAGCACCAGAATTTACGACCCTGCGTGCTAATTCTGGAGAATGCTTAGCAACAGCTCGTAATACAAAAGCCGCAGCTTTTTTATAAAATCTCTGTTAGATTAAGTATATAACATTAAAAATTTAAGTTATAATAATAACTTTAGATAGTTTTAAAGGATCTTACATTTTGTTTCGAAATAGAATCAACAAGATGAGTTAAAATATTTTCATTAACGAGCGTTGTAGCTAAATCATGATTTTGATTTGCCAGTCTTCCTAGTGCCAATGCTGCAGTTTGTTGTATTGTTGGAATAACGTCAATCAAAAGAGGTTTTAGTAAAGAAACGACTCCTGCCTTTTGTAAAATTTCAATATTTTGTTGACGCGCAGACAGTTCAGCAATTGTTTGAACAAATTGAGTTCTGGATTTTTGATATGATTCAAAAACTAAAATATATCTATCGGCCCACAAAATTGTAACCATGAAAGATTTGACGGTTAGCCATTTCTGTATAGATACTATTTCTATGGAGAAATTACAAATGTATAAATAAATGAATAATAATAAACAAAAAATTCAACAAATGGCTAAATTATGTATAAAAATATTTCTTCAGAAAATATTAACTAAAAAATGTCTATCATAACCACTCTTTAGTACCAACTAACCGTTTTAGAAAGTATCGCTTCCTCGGCAAAAATTTTCAATTTAAAATAAGAAAACCTAGCTTTCGAAATATTGAGCTTAAGATTTACTTATTAATTTTTCTTAAAATAAAATATATTATGTCATGTCACTTACGCGTTAGCGGGGATTTTCATCAACGAATAATTTATTATTTCAGTAATGGAAACGACAACCTATAGTGGTTATATAAAAGATGCAGAAGAATACATCAATTATGAATGTAATATTTGGAAACTGAAAATTTTGTTTTTCAATTTTATTTATCTAGTTCATTTATCATTTTTATAACTTGTGATATGAATAGATCTTTTTTATACACAGTTAACATCACAATTTGCGAACAAAAAAGATTATAAAACCAGAAGACCCCGAAGATCACGTATTTTCCTTTTACTGAATGAAGGATATCAAACTGATATGATTGTTTTGAGAAAGCTACAAAATATAAATATTTACTACAATAGTTTTTAACCATTCTTAATGTACAAATATTTGCTTTGTCACTTTCTGAAATTGCTTGAAACAAATCTGCAAAGACAGTTTTTAAAAATTTAAAAGAAATATTCACCATTTAAATAACTGCAGGAGAAAGTTGAAAGCTTTAGTAAAATTTTTTTATTAGTGGAAATTGTTAAAAAAATCTAGCTATTATGTACTGACTCGCAGGATTGAAAGACAATTCCCGCGTAAAACAGCCAACGAGATCCTCGGAATAAGGAATATAAATTCCCTGGGATCTCTGGAGCGATAGGTGCACAGATGGACAAGTTTCTTAAGATGAGCAAGCGTCTTGGCCCCGAAAACACAGGAAGTCTTGACGGCAATTGCTCAAAAGCAAAATCGATCGCGTAAATCCTCGTATTTCGTTAGTTTCGCGAATTCCGCCTTCTTGGCCGACGAACCGGGTCGACAAGCCGTGGAATTCAAGGCTCCCTTGGCGAAAGAGTCGACACAGTGACGTCCCAAACGAGCTGCTTCCCGGATTTAAAAACGAAAAGTCTACAGCCGTCTGGACATTTTGCATTTTCAGGGACAAAACCCGTCGGTTCCAGAATTTGAGGGAAACCAGCTCTTTCCAGAGCTTTATAAATTAGATTGTTAATTTCAGTGTGCCGAGGAAATCGGCCGGCGCTCATTCGACAAGACAGAGGATGTAGCCCAAAGGAGTCAACTTTATCCCCACAACGACAGGGGTGAGGTCTGAAGACAGGGAGTCCAAGGCGATTACAGATACCCAATCGGAGTGAATCCCTATCGAGGACAGTATCCAAAAGCGGAGAAAGTAGTACATTCAGACAGGAGCCTGAGTATGGCTGACAGGCAATACAACATAACTGTCCATTCGTGTTCCAGCGAAACTCCTAAAAAAGATATCGAGGAATCTTTGATTAAACATAAAAATATGCCAAGCACAAGGAAAATTAAAAACGACTAACATTATTCATAATAAAATTTCTACTTAATTTCTTTGTGGAAATAGATTATATAAATGCCCGGTAAAGCGTTGGTGATAGGTCTATGTTCGTAATGTCACATATTACTTCATGGTTAACTGTTACATGCTAAAATCCAATGTATTTGGGATATTCAGGTATCCAAGCAATTGATCAGATCAAAGAATGCTTCATGGGCGCACAATTGCATTAATTATTGAGAAACCACTCAATTAGTTTTCCGGAAATAAGGGTGAATAATCGAACAAACCTGATACATTTTTCTACAATAAGTAAGAAAATGTAATATAGATCATTGAAGTAAGCATCACCTCAAGATAATCATGTTTCTGAAAATATATCTTATTCTGTTGCGCATTAACGCATTTAATGAAGAATTCAAATAATGAAGAGATGAAGATTCCATATTTGAAGAAGAAAAAGTTAATAACTCCAAAGTTGTAACAAATAGTTGAAAAATGACTAGACATATACTTGTCTCTGGCTCTGAGCACCAACGTATTTTAGAAATAAAAAAAGTTAATTAATTGATAGTTTAATTTTTTTCTTGATAGCTTACAAAAAATATTTTGATTTAAATTCTGATTATGAATATAGGCCAGGTGCTATGTTTTGTATTAACGATTTAAATATATTAGAAATGGATTCAGTTCAATTTTTTTAGCTATGAAACAAAAAGTTTGCCGCAAAATTTAAGGTTTTCAGATTTTTCTAAAGTTAATTTATTAAATAACCTATTTCATTAGAGAACCAATCTTTGTGTAAGTGGCTACAATCAGATTATTGTTGGGCAAGAAAATGGTGAAATAGTCGTGATATCAGAAAACTTTACTTCAGTTCAATACACGCTTTTTTCACAATGCCTAACTCATTTGTTTCAATTGAAAGCGAGAAATATGATTATCTCATTTGGGGCATATTCTTTTTTTGATTTCTAGTCAGATTCTACAGTTAATGAAATAACTATGAAAGTTTGGAATTTCGAAAAGGTGAGAATATTGAATTTTATTAATAAATAATAGATTGACAAATCTGGTAATCCATATTGCTGTAAAATCCAACATATAGCTACTAACACAGAAATGGGTCAGGTATATATAAGAACAATTAATTTCCGTTAGCTTACATGCATATCTGCAAACGAAGCAGCTGGTGTAATAGTTTGTGGTTTCACTTCTGGGACGGTAGAGATCATTTATAATGATATTACAAGAGTAAAGTACGGATAATAATTAATTTATAAATAATTAAGAAAATCTCGGATACAAACAATTTGTAATGAAACATCTCCTATAACCGGATTGGCCATTAAATATCGCAATGGTACAATAGTGGTTTTCGTGACGACATCTAATTGCGTATTTTCTATTTATTGGAATTTTAAAGAACAAAAATCTTTTAAGGTTTGAATTTACACGTAAAACATATTAAAAGAATGTAATTGATGATTCTTTTGGATGTGGGTTAGGCTGCTCAACACTTGGAAACTATTTAGTAAAAAATCAATTTTTTGTAGCGTTTAAAAATGTTAGATTTCTCAGATTCTTATATAAAAAATAGATGATTTCATATTGTTATGACGATATCAAGGCCGAGTCAATTCCTACCTTTGGAAATACTATACAAATTTTTTACGTTAGAGGTTTTATTATCGCATTATGGGACGAAAAATCACCCCAAATCGTAACAGAGTTAAAATTTTGAATTGTGATAATAACTAGAGCTCGTCTTGTTGATTATAAAAGACTATCAAAAGTGCAGAACATTACTATCTATGACATTCGAAACGAACTGATAGCATATTCAAATTTACTTCCGCCAGTTCTTGGCATTGTAGAAGAATTTGGATTTATCTGTCTTATTTTGAACAACGGAGAAGTTTTCTGTTTAATTTTTAATTTTTAGATTGGCTTACTAACAGAAAAAAGTCTTAGAGAAAAATTTGACATACTTCTAGAAAGACAGTATTACGATACAGCTGTTCGGTTAAAATTTACTTTATTTTCTTCCAGACTCGCAAAAAATTCTGATTTACCTCAACATGAATTAGTCAAGATCGTTCAAAAATGTGGAGATTATCTCTATGAGTATAATATTTGTTACTGTTAATATTTACTAGCAAAGGAAATATGAAAGATGCTATTAATCGTTATATATCCACTATTGGAACTGTAGAACCATCGTATGTGATTAGAAAGGTGTTTAATTAATTCATATTTAATAAATAGTACTTGGATGCCAATAATGTTGAGAATTTGTCGGAATATCTGTTGGAACTTCACAAGAGAAAGGTTGCTACATCCGATCACACTACTCTACTTTTTAATTGTCATGCTCGACTAAAAAATCTTAGTACAATTCAAGAATTCATCAAAGCATGTCGTTATTTTAATTTCCATTAGTTGTTAAGTGGAGTTCACAGCTTTAACGTCGAGATTGCTATTGACGTTTGTCGTCATGTGAAATTTTTTCAATACGCTCTTGATTTAGCAAAGTGGCATAAAATGCACGAAACTTGGATTTCTATTCAAATTGAAGATTTACAAGATTACAACCAAGTGATCGAATACCTATTGAGTATTGATTCGTCTGATGCATGGAACGTCCTTCAAACAAGATCAGAAGAATTGGCCTCAAATTGTTTTGAAAATTTTAGTTATCTTGTCCGGTTTCTTTGGGATTCACTATTTAGTTATACCTGTTGAATAATATTATTAGATGATTCCTTTGAATGGAGAGAATTTGTCGATCATACGATTAACATTTTGCGATCCTACTCTGCTAAAATTACATTGGAATTTCTTTATCACATATCAGAGGTACTTTTTAATTATATTATATTTTCAGAACTCAACTAAAGTTTACAATTATATATGTTTTACAATACTCGAGCTTTCGTTGCTACAATATAATGAATTAATGAATTCTTCTACTTTACCCTTTGTACCCCTTTTTGATATAATCTTTTATTTAATTAGGATAAACTTGGGGAAATTAGGAAGTCGATTTTTCTAGTCATAAAGCATATGCAAGTATGATTTGATATCGATTTTAAGATTTCAAATTACGATGACCTGCTTTCCTTATGTCAACAATATTCCTATTCTGAAGGAATTTTATATTTATATGAATTTAAAAAATTGTATTTCAAATAAGTTTTAAATTTTAGATATTCTCAAATTCTGATGCACTATATAAAAGAGAATGATATTGATAATGTAATACAGTTTTGTAAAAAATACGGGTTCTAAAAAATTGTATTCGAAAATATAAATTAGAGATGAATCTCCAGAATTGTGGATACGAGCTATTCCTTTTCTTTTGACAAATACTTTATTAGATGACTGCCATATTAAACAGCTTCTTGATTTAGTTTTGGATAATCCAGATGTATCTGGGTTACTAGTAATCCAGACACTTTTAAAAAAAAATGACGTGAAATTTGGAGCTATCAAGGCTTAAATATTTATATGAATTTTGTAGGATTATATCATTAAATTTCACCATCAACAAGAAATATATATTGAAAAGCAAGAGAATGAAATTTCAAATATGCTATATTACATAGAAAAAACAAAAAATAAAATAAAAAATATTAAATCTGGGTATTTTGTATTTTTAAATATCGCTAAGAATAATTAATTCTAAATAATAATTTAACCCTTAAAAAAGCTACAATTAAAAATATATCAAATCCAATAAATTCTAGAGTTCATGTGTTCATGACGTTAAATTGCTCGTTATGTGGAAAAGCACTAAATCTACCTTCGATACATTTTTTTTGCCGACATTCATTTCACAAATCGTATTTATTATTAAAATTTGTGTTTTAGATGTTACGAAAGTCATTCAAACGTTGAGTCACTCTGTCCTTTTTGTGTTACTGATAGAAAGTAGTTGTTTTATTGAGGCGTAGCTATTGTGAACAAATGGTAATAAATAGAAACGACATCAAAAATATTAGGAAAAATTTTTTTGAAGAGGTTTTGACGTAATAATTTAATTATAGGTAAATTCTTCTTTAGACAAGTTCGAGAATATAACAGAATTTATCGGAAAAGGAATTCTTTCTTTTGTATATTTAATTTAATTTATTGTCTAGAATGAAGATTCATCTGATCAAGATAAAACCGAAAATACAAATAATATTATTGAGCTTCAAGCAAAATTAGATAACATCACTAAAAATTTCTTTTAAAAAACAATTTAAAATTTGATTTCTAGTAAAATCTATTTACAGGTTATTTTTTTAATGTTTATTTAAATTGGTACTTAAATATACAGAAAATGTAGTAATTGGTTCGCGAATGTGTTTGAAAAGCGCAATTAATAATTGCCAACTGAGAATGGTTGGTGTGTATAATTTCAATCATGATAATTTCAATCATGTGTGAGCAATAAATGTTATCCCAATCACTTTGAACAGAAAAATTTCCTTATTCTTACTATAAAGGACATCCCCAAATTGCATAATATACTACGCGATTCATGACATAATCTCAAGTACCCCTATATCCTAATCTATGATATGTCACGCAATTCATTAGATCAGAGTTGTCAAACGCGGCCCATTATGGGGTACTTGAGATTATGTAAGAAATTGCGTAATAAATCATGAAATTTGGGGACGCCCGTTATATGAATATATGGGGGTACTTGAGATTATGTAAGAAATTGCGTAATAAATTATGAAATTTGGGGACGTCCGTTATATGAATATATGGAGGTACTTGAGATTATGTAATAAATTGCGTAATATATTATAAAATTTAGGGACGTCCGTTATATGAATATATGGGGGGTACTTGAGATTATGTAAGAAATTGCGTAATATATTATGAAATTTAGGGACGTCCGTGATATTAATATATGGGGGACTACTTGAGATTATGTAAGAAATTGCGTAATATATTATGAAATTTAGGGACGTCCGTGATATTAATATTTGGGGGGTACTTGAGATTATGTAACAATTTGCTTATTATATTATGAAATTTGGGGACGTCCGTGATATTAATATATGGGGGTACTTGAGATTATGTAAGAAATTAGGTAATATATTATGAAATTTAGTGACGTCCGTGATATGAAATTATGAGGTACTTGGGATTATGTAAGAAATTAGGTAATATATTATGAAATTTAGACACGTCTCTGATATGAATATTTGGGGACTACTTGAGATTATGTAAGAAATTGCGTAATATATTATGAAATTTAGGGACGTCCGTGATATGAAATTATGGGGTACTTGAGATTATGTAAGAAATTAGGTAATATATTATGAAATTTAGACACGTCTCTGATATGAATATTTGGGGGGTACTTGAGATTATGTAACAAATTGCGTATTTATATGAATATTATGGGTGGGGGGGGGTACTTGAGATTATAAAGAATTAGGTTATATAA